>NC_056732.1:1784793485-1784870985 GCF_019279795.1 Protopterus annectens
GCCCATTTTCAGCAGAGGCCTTGGGAAAAAAAGTTCCAAAGTTTTACACAACATTTTAAGAACAATCATTTTACAGTCTTTAACAATAATACAAAAAGAACTACAGTTTAAACGATTCTACCAAATTAAACATAATATGAAAAAATTGATTACGAATAGATGCAAGTTGCATGACAGTGATTTAATAGAAACATTTTAGCCAGCTTATACAGAAACTAAAGGTAAGTTAATATAATACAAACAGGAATTACAATATGAAGTGAGGTAAAAACTATCTTATGGTATATTTAGAGAGAAAGCAAGGGGAGAAAAATTGATAGAAGTAAGGAAGTGAGGGAAGTATAGAGAGTAAGGAGATGTAAGTTATGAATAGGTATTTGTTCACATTTAGGTATATAGTTTATCCTGATGTTGAGCAGGAACAGGGGCAGATTTTGGCCAGGAAGTCTTTCAGAATGGTTTTGAAGGAGGCGAGGAAGGGTATGGGCATGATGGATAGTGATAAGGAGTTCCAGGCCTTAACACCCTTGTACAACTACAGACAATGCCCAGCAGATCTGATAGGTCTGTAGACAGACAGGAGTTTTTGGTCACTGGATCACAATCACCTGCCGGGAACATAGTTGTGTAGAATAGTTTTTAGTGCTAGACAGGCAGATGCATGCTGGATAATTTTATAGGTGATAAGCAGTTGTGTATATGTTAGTTGATGAGGCAGTTCTAACCAGTTTAGGCTTTTCAGTGCTATACAGTGGTGAGTTCTCAAAGGAGTATGTGCTGCAGATTTAGCAATTTTGCTACAGCATTGATCGAGTTTTGATTTTTATGAAATCTAGAAGTTAGTGAGGATGGAAGCACCCTAAAGAAGTGTGGAGAGGAAATACACAGTGGAAAGTGTACTTTTAGTTGAATCAGTGAGAATGTTTTTGTCTGTAAATCATCCCTAGTTTTTTATTAGTTTTTCTTATGCAATTTGGTATATGCAGGTTGAATGTAAGATTATCATCCACTATCACCCCTAATAATTATATCACCACCTACAGATCCCTTTTCATGAGCCACACAGATGTCCCTCTCACCAGGCTGGATAAAGAAAAGGTCATGGTCAGCTGTCTGTCAAGTGCCAGAATTCACCACAACACACACTCACTCAAGTCTCTCAACAACAGGTACTCTTATGACTCCGTCATAGTCCATGCTGGTGTGAATTAATTGACATGTATCTCTTTGGACTATATGATGAGAGCCATAACTGAGGTCTCGGACTATGTGTCTCAGGCGGTTATGTCCCTAGCTTGAGCAGCATTTTATGTTTACCTAGGATGATGCCGCAATACAAACAGAAAATGACTGACTTCAATAATTGGTTTAGTTTCTGGTATCATTCTAAGGGGATCCAGTATCTATCAGCCTGGGATGACCTCCATTGCTTTGCCAGAGATGATCTTCATCTGTCACCCCTGGGATTTTGGCTACTGGCTAAGGCTCTTCCCACCCCCATAGTGTCTTTTTTAGGCAGTGTCTTAAGGGCAACATTCCCAGTGTAAAAACTACATTTAAAAACAACCTCAAGGTTATGATGCTAAATGCTAGGAGTCTTAACATGAAAATGCACTCACTGGAAGCAGTCCTCACCTTGGATGAAACAAATATTTATGCAGTCATGAAGACATGGTTCAAGGCTATGGAGAGCACTCCAGCCATATTGGGTTACACCTCCTTCCACATGTTCAGACCACAAACTGAAGGCATGAAAACTAAAGGACACAGTGTATCGATATTCATTAAAGGTAAATACACCTCCAGATTGGTTAGACAGTGTGAATCCTTGGAAATAATTCAGGTGAATTAACTGTTTGTAGGACACCTATTCAAGACATTGCCAGCTACAGGACCCCCTCCAAAAATCAGGACAGCTGCTCTACCTATTTGGATCTACTTGAGTCTATTAAGATACACCCAAGCATCATGGGTTTGGGTGACGTTAACTACCCATCCATTGACTGGGTAAACTACTCATGCTCAAACTCACTTCCCCAAAGGTTCCTCAACTTTGTTAACTCCAATGCCCTGGACTAGCAGGTTCACACTCCCACAAGGGCTGCCAACATCCTAGATCTGGTGCTTACCAATATAGGGGAACACTGTAGCACCCCCACTGTGAGTTCTTCCCTGGTGAGATCTGACCACAAATCAGTCTCATTTGAAATAACAATCACAGTGGACCCCCCCCAGCAGCAACTAAACTAAAAAACTTCTCCAAAGCTGATTACAACTTCTTACAGGATGGTATAAATAGCTTCACTGCACTTCCCCCTCAGATGGAACTGGGAACTATGCCGAGTTCTACACCAATGCTTTATACAAATACCTGTATAATTGTATTCATAGGTTCATAGGTTCATAGGTTCATAGGTTTATACTAGGCTATCTGCCCTAAGGCATTTATAAGCCTAGCCCAAAGTTTTGTGGCTTACGCCACCCCTTATATGAAAAAATACTGTACCCATTAGTTTGTTGTGCCTCTGTCCAGCAGTGACACAGAGATGATTCCCGGTGTAAACCTACGATCTCCCATCCACAGGTCAAGATTTCTCTTGAACAGAGCCAGCGAGGTGCTCTGCCTCACATGGACCGGGATTTTATTCCACAGTATAGGGAGTCTCTGAGTGATAAATCTATCCCTCCAGCACGTCCTATTTATATCCGTGCTAAGGTTTAAGTCGCTTGCTCTAGCGGTTTTGTTGGATTTGGATTTTTTGAGGTGGAGCATGTCCATTAATTCCGGGTTGGACATGGCCTTGTATGTCAGGCACATGTCACCTCTGAGCAGACGGTATGCGACTGAATAGAGCTGGAGTTTCTTCAATCTGGCAGCATATGACAGATTTTGGAGTCCCTTTATCGAGGAACTTTTGGGGTCTCTCCAATTGCTGCAGATGTCGGGTGAGATACATCCCGAATGGGGCATTGTACTCGATCATTGGTCTGATAAGTGAAGAGTACAGGGGAACAATAACCTCACTAGATCTGGATGTGAATCCCTTCATGATCAGGTGGGCAATGTAGAAGGTCTTTCTAACCACTTTAGCAAGGTGAGTGTCAAAAGAAAGGCCACTGTCAACCTGGGTCCCCAGGTCCCTGATAACCTCTTCTGTGCTTAGTGGATTGCCACCTATATGGTAGCTTGGGGTTACCTTGTTTTTCCCGAAGGGTATGACTATACATTTTTGGCGTTTAACTTCAGGCCATGGATCTGGCACCAGCTATCTGTTTCCGTGAGTCCTTCTGAAGGATATCCGTGTCGATGCACTTTCCACTATGGCGCCCAGTTTGCAGTCGTCTGCAAACTTTGTCAGCCAAAGTCCTCCCATGTTGGCCTGTACTTCTGAGAAGTAGATGCCGAACAATAGGGGCCAAGGACCGAGCCCTGTGGGACACCACTTGTGACCAGCTTGGAGTCTGACATAGCGCCAGCAACTCTAACCCTGTGGGTTCTGTCCTTAAGCCAGTTTGCAACCCATCTTGTGACATATGGGTTTACATTTAAGCTGGTAAGTTTTTCTACAATACCCGAGTGGGGTATTGTGTCAAAAGCCTTTGCAAGGTCAAGGTAGGCTGTATGGACTGCCTTTCCCTCATCAATGGCCTTGGTGACTGTTTCGAAGAAGTCGACCAAGTTCAAAAGGCATGATCTGCCCTTGATGAAGCCAAACTGGGTCGGGTCCAATGTCTGCATGTCCCCTATTTCTTTGTTTATGAGCTCCATTATGATCCTCTCCATAGCTTTGCAGACTAGACTTGTTAAGCTTATGGGGCAGTAATTACCAGGGTCCGTAGAGGCACCGCTTTTGTGGAGTGGGACCACAGTTGCCGTACACCACTCCTTGGGCATGTATCCTGTGGTAAGGCTGAGATTAAACAGCTGCCTTATGTGCGGGTTTAATTCCTCATTTAGCTCGTGTAGCACACAGCTGGGGACACCATCCGGTCCCATTGATGCTGTGTTTTTAGCTTTAGAGAGAGCAGCTTTCATCTGCGCATTTGAGATGTCTGGGAGGCTACACTCTGCTGGGATAGTTATCTCTCCTTTAGGGGGGGAGAGGGTGAAGTTTGCACTGAACCTGTCTGCCAGTATGTTGGCAATGTCTGTGGGTTCAGTGATTTTTGTATAATTTTGGACTAATTCTGAGCATATCTGGGAGTTTCCACCCAGGTTCCTAACATAGCTGAAAAAGGCCTTATGATTGTCCTTTGAATCCATGGCAATTTTCTCTCAAAATTGGCCTTAGTTGATTTTATGAGTGCTCGTATTTTTTACTGATAATGATCAGGGTGACTTCCCTTTTATGGATTTTGTTCTATCATGTAATAGCTTTCTCCTCTTATTGTAAAGTTTGTTAATGGCTGGGGTCCACCAGACTGGACGTTTGCCCTTTGTGGAAAGAGTCTTGGTTTTATTTGGGATTGCCTGATCCATGCAGTCCTGGAGATGTTCATAGAAGGCATTTGTAAGGGCTTCCACAGCTTGGGTTGTGGTTTCCACTGGCTCAGGGGCCTTGAAGGATACCACACCAGTCTTGAGTAGTGTGAAGTTTGCTTTAGAGAAGTTCTTCACTGTGGTCTTTTTGTTTGGGGTGGGGCGGATGTGGATTTCCAGTGAGATTAGTTTATGATCAGATCTCACCAATGAGGGATATACTTCCGGTGTGGAGCATTTTGTCCCCATGTTTGTGATAATGAGATCTAGTATATTTTCTCCTCTCGCGGGAACAGTGACTAGCTTTTCCATGGCATTTGAATTTATGAACTCCAGGAACCGTTGGGCTAGAAAGTTAGGGCTTGAGTAATGTTCCCAGTCTATATTCGGGTAGTTGAAGTCACCCAATATGATGGTGTTTGGAGATACATTTATACCCTCCAGTGTCTTCCGGAAGGCTGTGTGGGGTTCTTGAGTTTAAGAGAGTGGCCTGTAGCATGCTACAATTTGTAGAGCAGTTTTTCCTATGGTTAGTTGCACCTGGATGGTTTCCGAAGCTTCGTACATTGCCACCAACCTGGAGGTGTGGGTATCCTTTATGAATATGGATACACCCCCTCCTTTTGTGGTGTGGTCCGGGTTTTGGGGCCAGAACGCATGATATGAGGTAAAACCTAATAGTGCCAGGGTGCTCTCAGGAGCCTTGAACCAGGTTTCAGTTACAGCACAGACATCGATGTTCTCCATACTGAGAAGGGCCTCGAGTGCGTGCATTTTGAGATTTAGACTTCTGGAATTGAGCAGCATTACCCTCAGTTTCTTCCCATTTTTGTTTTCTAGGGTGGTAGGTTTAGAATTTGAGCCTTGCCTAAAAAAGGCACTATGGGGGTGGCAAGAGCCTTAGCCAATATCCGGAATCCCAGGGGTGACAGGTGCAAGGTGCGACTTATGACTTAGCCACACCTGATAGGACCAAACAAGCTCCCCAAGGAAGAGAAAACCTGTCTGGTGGACAATTGCCATTAACAGGCTTTACAGTAAGAGGAAGAAATTCCTGCTTAAGATTAAGAGGGAGCGAGCCGTAAAATGGAAACACTCCCTCCTCAGCTTAAACAAGCAAATAAGACTTCTTGTGAAGTTCTCCAAAGGAAACTATGAATCCAAATGAGCTTCCTCAACTAAGGACAACCAAAAGGTATTCTTTAGTTACAACCGTAACCTAAAAGAAAAGGCACAGATTTGTGCCAAACTGGTAGCTAATGATACCACAGATACTGAGTCTGTGGACATAGCTAGCCTAAAGTTGAAAAACAAAATGTGAGCAAACCAACAAAGCTGAGAAGAGACAAATGAACCATGATTCTTCCAAAACTGTTTTATATCAGTTCTTTATTGTAAAAGGATGAGCGCTTTCGTGGGGTTACTGCTTCCTGAAATCCACATAAAATAATTTAAAAGCAAGCAATTTATACAAGTTAAAATCACGGTACTAAAGAGTAGCAAATCAAATTCATCTTTTTTTAATTAGTGCTGGCTTTAAAGGAACACTATCATTGAGCCCTGGTTCTCTATGGGCTTGCAGTGCTATTACCCATTTAACTTCCAGATTTTCTAAATAGTTATTCACATCCCATCTCCTCGTATTAGGTTTGACCTGTTGTAGGACTCAAAAATGAAAGACATTCCCTGGGATTCAGCAAGCTCTGCACGGCGTGCAGGAATAGTGCAAGATCTGCTGGAGGCAATATGGTCACAGAGAGATCCAGGAATAAGCTACCGGCATGAGTGCTCCTGCACTATTCCTGCACATCCACAGCTTCTGTATGCTAATTACCCCAATTGCAGGTGAAAACCATGCAAATAAGGTGAATTAGTGATCCAGAAAACAGGCACCCATCCGTGCAGGAGTAGTGCAACCTGCAGAAATGTATTCAGCTAGTAACCGAGTACATTTCTGCAAACTACAAAAAGTACAGTTGTGTACACTTACCATAAATGTAGAAGTTTGAGTGTATTCACTGTTGCAGTCATCACATTTGGGTTATCCCTGCCAGGGTAGTCCTTGGCTGGCCCGAATACCAGAGGTTTAGTATTTCTGTGTCTGATGCTGACACTTCAGGACTGATGTCAGGTCATCAGTAGTATAAAGTAAGGCAATCAACGCCATTACATCAGTTTTTCTTGCCCTAACCTTTCAGGAGCCCCCAGTTGGGAGCCAGGTTCTGGTGGAAGTACCCCACCAGTATAAAGTAAATACCAATATGTCCCTTGTAAGGAAAGAGAAGAAAGAAGAGAGGGATGGTGGGAGGGAAACCAGGACTGCAATAGAGAATACACTCAAACATCTACATTTATGGTAAGTGTACACAACTGTACTATGTTCTTCGTGGTTCACTGTTGAAGTCATCACATTTGGGTTGATTCCCAAAGCTTAGGAAATGGGTGAAGGCAGTCAAGGAAACAAGGGGCTGGCTAGGATGCCCCGCAAGACTGCAAGACTCGATTTGGAGAAGATTGGCAGGTCGTAATGTTTGGTAAAGGTGTTAACAGATGTCCAGGTGGACTCCTCTGAGGAAAGCTGCAGAGGTGGAGGCTGCTCTGGTGGAGTGAGTCCTGACCCCCTTGGGGAGAGGCTTTTCATGTTGCTTGTAGCAGAAATGGATGCAGTGTGCTATCCATTTGGAAATGGTTTGTTTGGAGATAGCTTTGCCCTCTGCCCCTGCAGCAAAGCTAACCAGCAATTGATCAGACTTTTTGAAGGATTTAGTCCTGTCTAGATAGAATCTGAGCTGTATGTGCACATCTAGAGAGTGCAGGATCCTCTCTCCCTTGTTCTGTGGGTTAGGGAAAAAGGTGGGCAAATGAATGGATTGGTTGAGAGCCACACTGGACACCACCTTGGGCATGAAGGATGGGTTATTCCTGAGGGATACCCTGTCAGCATGGAAGATGATGAAGGGTTCCACAGCCATGAGTGCTTGCAGCTCGGAGACCCATATGGCTGCAGTGATGGCCAGAAGGAAATCTGTCTTCCAGGAGAGAAATTTTAGCTCTGCTGAAGAGGCTGGTTGGGGGGGGGGGGCAGGGTGAGCTTTTCCAACACAAAGTTAAGGTCCCAAGCTGGGGTTGGTGCTCTTCAGAGTGGCCTCAAGTTGCTAGCCCCTGTTAGGAACTGTTTGATCAGAGGTGTGAAAAAAGGGGGCTGCTCAGTGGGGAAATGAGCAGAAATAGCAGTGGCATGAATTTTAATAGAGGAAAAAGAGAGATCACTGTGTATCAGCTAAGTAATCCAGAATGACAGGGAGGGAGAGCTGTGCCATATTGGCTATCTTAGCCTGAATCCAGATGCAGAACCTTTTCCATTTGTGAGCATAAGACTTTCTAGTGCTAGGGCATCTGGCTTCATGTATAACATCTAGAACCTTTTTACTGAGGTTGGCAGATTGATCAGGGGTTAGGGAATAAGCCAAGCTGCCAAATTGAGGATCTGCAATTGGAGATGCATGAATTCTTCTTCCCTCTGAGTCAGGAGGGTTGGAATCTGAGTGAGATGCATTGGTGGCAGTGGGGACAGGCTGCACAGCAGTGGGTACCAGTGCTGGCAAGGCCAGTCTGGAGCAATAATATTTGTCCTTGGTTTTTCCTCCTTTATTTTGAGCAGTACCTTGGGGATGAAAGGTAGTGGAGGAAAGGCATAGACTGATAGAGTGACCCAGGGGAACGACAGTGCATCCACCTTCCAAGCCATGCAGTGATGCTCCCTGGTGCAAAGTTTGCTGAGTTGATGGTTTGTGTGGGTGGCAAAGAGGTCGACCTTCAGGGTGCCCCATTTCTGAGTTATTAGGGTGAAGGTTCTTTTGTTGAGCTGCCACTCATGTGGGTCCAGAAGATTTCTGCTTAAGTGGTCTGCCAGAGAGTTTTGAGAACCTGGTAGGAATTGTGCTAACAGGTGGAGATGCGTGGCAGCAACTGTGTGCCAAAGGGTCATGGCCAGCCTGCATAGGGGGTAGGAGTGAGTCCCTCCCTGCTTGTTGATATACCACATAACAGTGGTGTTGTCTGTTTTGATCAAGAAAGCCCCTGGGGAAAGAAGGAGCTTGAAGGCTGTCAAGGTGTGCTGGACAGCTATTATCTCTTTTTGGTTGATGTGCAGATGGATTTGCTGTGGGCTACATTGGGCCTGTATGCACATGACATCCAAGTGTGCACCCTAGGCATAGTCAGATGAGTCTGTGGGGAGGGTCTGGCTGGCAGGGGGCTGGTGAGAAAGGTAGCCCCTTTCTGTGGGGGCATGCTGTTGCTCTCCAAAGAAAATCTTTTCTGAGGCAAGGTATCATGGGTATAAGAGTCCCCAGGTCTTGAGATTGTTGACAACAAAGGCTTTTAGGGTACCATTGAAGTTTTCTCATAAGCAGTCTGGCATATGGAATGAGTAGAATGCAATATGCCATGAACCCCAGAGGTTGCAGGATTTTCCTTGCAGATAACTGGGGTCTGGTGGCTAGTTGAGAGAAGTAGGCTGTCAGGAAAGTTTGCTTTTCTGGTGTAAGGAATGCCATCTGGGATGCTGTGTCCAGGCTTGCTCCCAGGAATATAATCCTTTGGGTTGGTACCTATTTGGATTTCTTTTCGTTGCTAGTGTACCCTAGGGAGGTTAGTAGGGACTTTACAAAGGTCAGGTGCTTGAGTACTTTTCCTGGGTGTCTGCCCGAATTAGAGAGTTGTCTAAATATGGGTAAATATGGATATTCCTTTGTCTGCAAAAGGCAATGGCCAGAACCAAACATTTTGTGAAAACTCTGGGAGCAGTAGATAAGTCAAAGGAAAATGCAGAGAACTGAAAGTGCAGAGATCCTGCCCTGAAACAGAGACATTTCCTCCATGATTCCCCAATAGGGATGTAGAGGTAGGCCTCTTTTAGGACTAGGGTGGCTAGCTAAGCATCCCTGGAGAGAATGGGTAGCAGCTGCTGGAGGATGAGCATTTTGAATTTTGGTATCACCAGGAAGATGTTTAGAATGGATAGATCGAGGATGGGGCACCAGGTGCCCTCTTTTTTGGGTACCAGATAAGGTCTGGAGTAGAAACCTTGGCTTTTCTGTTCTGCAGGAAAGTGCTATTGCCCTCATAGAGAGCAGGGAAAGGACTTGCTTTTGCACCTCTGCCCACTGATTTGGAGGTAGATCTGTGAACCCTTTTGGAGTTGGAAGGGTGTGGAAAGAAAATTTGTATCCCTGGGACACTATGTTGAGAACCCAGCAGTCATTGGTAATGGTGGTCCAGATGCTTGTGTGAAAGGAGAGGTTAACTCCTAGGGGTAAGTGAAGGTGGGCAGAGGAGCTGGTGGGGGAGGAGAGTCATTGTAAGTTCTTACCATAAGGGGATGGCTTAGAACTCCCTGTTTTTGAAGTGGAGGAAGTCCACTGTTTAGATCTCTGCATTCCCTGTGGCTGCTGTCTGGGGGCAGTCTGCTTCCATGCGGTCTAGGCTGAACTGACTTGGTGGGAGCAGGAAAGGACCACTGCTTGGAGGGGCAATGCCTGCTGAACCTGGAAGGCTGGACCTGTAAGAAGTCCTTAACTGTCTGCATAGAATTTGCTTTTTCTTCCATCTTTTTTAAGACCTCTTCAGCCTTAGTGCCAAACAAGTTGTCTTTGTGCTAGAGGCATCCAACAATTTAGATTTAACATGGTCTGGCAAGGGCTGTTCCTTAAGCCATGCATGTCTTCTAAGGACAGAACCAGTGACTGCTGCCCTGCAAAAAAGCTTCTAGAACATAAAAACCACAGTGCAAGGTGTGTTTAGTTACTTGACTGGCACAATGCATTAAATCTTGTAACTCTTTAGTAGATTCTGCACAAGCAGGAAAGGAATACATTTTTGTTTGAAGAGTTTCAGGGTATGTTGCTGAAATTTTAGTATATGGAACTGGCAAGTTAGTGCTCTGATAGTAAGAGTAGCAGAGGTGTATACTTTTTTACCCCATCTGTCTAGTGTTCAGGAATCCCTATCTGAGGGGGTGGGATTCTTAGCAGAGTTTGCTTTAATTCCTTTAGGCCCTTGAGAAATTGCCTCATGGTCAGCAGTAGGAATTTTAAAAAGAAATTTGTGTGAGTCAGGGACTCTGTAGTACCTGTCTGGTTTTCTGGGTGCAGGAGGGAGGGTGCCAGGAGTCAAACTGGATTCCAGAAAAACATCCTCCAAAACATCCAGGACTGGGGGAATGGCCAAGGGTCTGTGCTGTGGAAGATCTAAGAATTCCCCGAGTCTCTTTTTAGACTGACGGTATTCCTGACTTTCCCATTAGAAATGCTTCCTTAAGGTATGAAGGGTTTCCCCAAAGGAAAAGTCCTCTTGGGGTGAGGCTGAAGGAATGGAATCCCCTGCATCAGAATCCTTATAAGCAGAGAGGGGTTGCATGTCTTCATATCAAGATGCATCAGAGTCATCAGACTCCTGTTCAGACAAAACTACAGGGGACAGATCTCTTTTTGTTTTGGAAGGGGTAGCTTGGTTTCCCCTGATCAGTATGATAAGATCTTTCACCATTTTAAGCATTTGAGACAAGGAAGTAGGTGCCTGAGATTGGGTCGTCAGTTTCTTGGGTGTGGTTGGTACCCTGGGCCTAAGAAACTCAGTAGTTTTCGAAAGAATGGTAGACGTGAAACTAGTTATCGATTTGTGCTGAGAATCGGTAGTATGAAAGACTTCCTTGGAAGCAAGTGCTTGCTCAGCGGATTTGGACCCATCCAAAGGAGAGACATCCACAGCATCCTTAGTCAAAGAGTTTTGTGGCATACTTGGACTCCGAAAGGGTCTCAGTAGTGGCCTGCAAATCCACAGAAGTGGGCAGCAGGGCTGCGAAAGCACCTCACTGAGGACCTGAGAACTGACAACTAGCTTAATGGAAGCGTCGTTGGTAGGTTTGGACCTGTGCAGTCTGTCTCTGTCTTTATCTTTACATTTTTTCAAAAGATCTTCTGTCGGATGACTTACAGAAGCCATATCAGAATTCAAGGACTGAGAGTGAAAATATCTAACTACAATAAGGGCCTGCCAATGTATAGTTCTGGCATTGAACAAAGCACAGAAGCAACAGTGGGTGATGTCGTGATCTGGGCCTAAGCAATTGATGCAGTAAGAATGAAAGTCTTAGTGTGGTATTTGCTTTCCACAGGCGAGACAATTGTTAACTTTTTCTGACATTGGTTAGTTCAAGATAAAAGGATCCCCAATGGGGTACTTAGATTTAGAAGACTTCAGCTTCAATTCGGAAGACGAAAATCAGGTAGTGGCCAACTGGCACTCGTGTGAACTGCTTCTAGTTTGGGCTCCGCGGCAAGAAAGACTGATGTAATGGTGTCGGCTGCCTTACTTTATACTACTGATGACCTGACGTCAATCCTGAAGCAATAACATCTGATGCAGAAATACTAAGCCTCTGGTATTTGGGCTGGCTGAGAGCTACCCTGGCATGGATAACCCAAATGTGATGACTGCAACAGTGAAACATGAAGAACATCGGAGCTATGACAGCTCCAAATAAAGGGTGTGGAAGACATGCCAATGGACAAATATATGGCCAATGGCATGGAAAACAGTTTCAAAATAAAAAAATTACTTTTATTTATTTTTTGGCTGATTTCAGCCGTTTAAGCATGGGGCAGCACTGTGCAAATGGGACTCTGGCACAAAAATAAAAATAAAACCTTGAAAAAAGCTTTTTAGGCAAAATCACAATTTTGCCATTATAGTCAATGGCAGGCAGAAGACAACAAGGCCACTGAATAGTGGTTGCTAAGGGGGAAGGCTCAGTGTGGGACTTGTAACTAGGCATTAGCAGTCAGTTCTATGCAAATGAGGGGAATGATACTGAATCACAGATTTCCCCTCATTGCTAGCCAGCACCCAACCGTGTAGGTGCAGGAAAACCATGGTGCAAGCCTGAGAGTTAGTTGACATCATACAGGGGTGTATCAGGCATACTGTAAGCTTATTGGAGCTCTGTGGGCTTGGGTTTGCCCTTAGCTTAACAGAGCTAAGGAAGGGGGTTTGTTTGAAACTGCCTAGTAGTATTTACGTTGCCTAAATGGGTGTGCACACTGTGCACTGGGTTTTAAACAACAAAAAAAAAAAATTAAACCAGGAAATAACAGCTCTATTCACATCTGAGCAATGGATTTGCGTGGCATGCCTCTGGGCTTAAACAGGAAAGCAATGGGAAGGGAAAACAGCAGTAGGAAGGTAATCAAGGAGAACTAGCATAGCTGGCATGTGAAATGTATCAGAATCAGCCAATTACACAGGCAGCAGACCAGCCCAGCACACTACTATAAACTATGCAAACACCTTTCCCTCTGTTTTTTCCCACAAACTCTACATCGCCAGTGTACACAAATGGGGAAATTTTACCTAACAAAAGCAACAAAATGATAGGGACTGCTTTTGCTCTCATAAATCAATATGTGGAGGAGGGTGAGGGTGGTGAGAATGAGAATGCTGATAAACAACCCACAGTGAGAAGAAGGAGAAGAATGTACAGACCCAGGGTAACCTACCAGGGGCTACATCAGCTGGAGATAGTGGAGTGCTATAGGGTGGACAGGGACATTCTACAGCAAATTGTTGAGCTGTGCCAGCCACTACTCACACACAGAACCAACATAGGGGAACCCATCCCAGTGGATACCAAGGTAGGTGTAAGCTTAAGAATACTAGCCATAGGTACCTTCCAAAGGCCAACTGGATGCCATGTCAGCACATGCCTGTGAGCACATATATTTCCTCAACACCGGGAGGCATTGACCAGCAATATGTGTCTCTTCCACCAAATAGCAGAATACATGCACATACACATCAAAGCACCACCTGGTGAGCAGGATAGAGTCTACATAAACCACAAGGGCTTCCTCTCCATCAACTGCTAGGTTATGTGTGATGCCTAGGGCATTATAATGAATGTGTGCGCTGGCAGCCCTGGAAGCTATCATGACTCCCACATTTGGCATATGATGCAGATGTAACAGAGATTTGTCAATGGGGACATCCCATATGGCCACCTAGTGGGGGATGCTGGTTACGCACTGGAGCCATGACTGATGACACCCTTCAATAATGCATATACACTCGAACAAGAGCTCCATAATGAGGCATATGCACAGACCAGAATCATAACAGTGCATGTGTTTGGGATGCTCAAGTCACAGTTCCAGTACCTGGACATATCCAGTGGAGCCTTGCAATACTCACCAGCTACATGTATCCAAATTGTCATTGTATGTGCCATGCTACACAATATGATCCTGTAGAAACAGCTGCAGCAGGAACAGCATGGGGCAGGGCCACACAGCCCCCCACCATTGCCAGGGCAGCACAGGAACAGAGTGACTCAGAGGAGGAACAACCTGAGCCTGCCCCTGTAGGTAGAAGGAGGCATGCCCAGTATGCCCAGGCCTTGGCAAAGAGGCAATGCATAGCACATACACTGACATGGTAGGAACCCAGGGAATGAAACCTCTCTCTGATGTGCACATACAGTAAAAGGGATGCCAAACATGACACTGCTTGTACTTAACCATGTATAGGGAGTATACAATATGCATCCGACATAGTCAGCCCTCCAGCACCATCCTCAATACTGGTACAGCCACAAAGTAAGTCACTCTCACTATCAATTGCTGAATGCAGTAGTATGTTCTGCTACCTGTCTCTATGGTATGGATGTGAGCATGTAAGGGAATCAGGTGGCTGAATAGGATGGCAGCAGATAATAGACACCTATATCTGTAGCATGAAATCCATAACAAAATACTGGTATCAACATAGTAGGCAGCACTAGACAAGGTGACAAAACCCACTGCAGGACATGTGGTGGGCCAAGTGTTTGTCCATAGGACACACACATGCATGTCAGTGAGGCTCACATACCCAACAACAGTCTCAGCCAGCAGGACAGGTATAGACAAACACAAAGAAAGGCTGTGCTAAGGCCTCTGACTAATGGCTATGGAGATCAGCCCCCCTCCAGACCTACACAGACAGACTACAACAGGTCAGGCAGTGGGATGTTAGTTCTGAAGCATAAGAAGTCTGAAACTGAAATGTAGGTCAATAAAACCTAAGATCTGTAATACACTGATATGCCTCTAGTCTGCATGATAGGTCAGAATACAGAATGAAATGGAAGCCAACAGAGTACCTGAAATACCAGTACGGTCATAGCAAATGTTTACAGTTGTCAGGTGTGCCCCCCCCCATAATCCTATGTAGAAATGTATTAACATGTACGTGTGGGTATAATAACAGTGGCGCACAGATTACCTGAGCTGGCTAAAGTAGCAGGATAGATTGTTGCACGTGTACAATATACAGGGCTCTATGTGTTAGGTTGTTGTGTGTTGTATATTGTCTGAAAGTGGTCAGCATGTAGGTATGGAGGGTTGGGTCCTAGTGGCTAGTGGCCAGTACTGTTGATGACAGGGCTAAGTTCTCACAACTGCAGTGCCAAACACAATGCATGCCAGCAAGACACAATCCAGCGGTAATCCATACTAATTGCTCAGATGTAATATCTGTCACCATCTGAAAGATGGACATGGCATGAATGTCGGCCCAGACATACAAACAGTACACAGGTGGAAGTACCCTAGACAGAGAGTGTATAAAATGTTACTGTCAAATGGACACACCTTTTGAATTGTACATACAGGTTAGCAGCACATTAATGGGCTCTGTAGTATGGAATACTGATGTAGTCTGGCCAAGCACTGGCAGACCACAAAAGTCACAGGTATGAAGTACTGAGAAACCGCTGATGTCCCTATACAAGCCAGCATAAGTGGAATGCCCCACATATATCTGTGAGTCAGTGGCAAGTAGCTTCCATGGCACATATGCACTCAGCTCACCCCACCATCAGCCACAAGTATCTCACAGGTCATGCTGTTGGGAATGAGTACAATATGACCCCCACTTCTGTATGGAAACACCCACAGAATGCAGCATGCTGAAGAGGTGTCCCATGCAGGTGAGTCCCTAGCTGTAAGCAGCACCCTGCCAGCATCTACACCAATGGATTAATAAGGACAGAAACTACTGCCATTAACACCATGCACACATACCCTGTCAGCCCAGGGGAATCCAGTGGCTTGCAGCCTGGGACTGTATGAGTGACAGAATGCACTGGCCTACAGATGGCCTGCATCACTACCAAATGCCCTACAGTCCTCTGTCAAAGGCCTGTGTCTAACCCGTACTGCCAATGTATGTTATCTCATGGACTCACAAATAACAACAAAACACAGTCCACAGAACACAAATGCAAGGCCATGTCGACAAATCCCAGTAGCATGTCCACCATGTCCTACTGTAAGAACTGTGGAGCAACCCCAAAATGCTGCTGGGATGAAGTGATAACTACAGGGATACTTATCAGATATCATTTGCATAATGTTTGGAAGAGGGATAAAATAACAGGGGGGGGGGTAGAAGCATGGACGCCATGGAGTGTGTGAAGTCTGGAACTCAGATGTATGCACATACTACCCCTGCCTGAAAATACAGGAGTGGGTGGCTACAAAGCTGCTTGTAAACCACAATGTAAAGGGGTAATGACCAGAAATATGAGCCTTGCCTCTGGTTAACCTGTGTGAATCTGTACAGCTGTGAGGTATGGCCACAGCAGGATATGGCCATTCTGTCACATTGATAGATGTACAAGCATGGGATCCTCACCCACCACAGTACCAAGGTGCTGAACCATTTACACAGACCCATGAGCAAGTGTCATCAGCTCCCCCTCCAGAATGGCATGATTGTGCAAGAATATGTAGGCTGCAGACCACAATATTCGACACAGTTTCATTCATCTTGTGTTCCTAAGGAAATTACTGCAAGCAAATACATATCCCTGTCAGTAGTTGATGACATAAAACATCACAGTGTAAAACAGCACACATGTCTGAATATCTCTGCTAACACCAAAACCAGGTAGCAGAAGCAGCACATAAACAATTAGTTACAGTATCCAACTATCCTTTGCCCATTGTGACCCCATATTGTCAACTGATCTACAGATATCCTGCAGAAACAGGTTTCTAGCTGTAGGTGTAGAACACAAATGCCTGCACTGGAGTACTACCTACCTGCAATGGATTCACACATTCAATACAGAAGGTCATACTGGGCATGCTCCCACACTTAGAAATGAAGCCCATGTCTGGCAACAACAGTGGACTATACATATCTGTTAGTCACAGATGTCTGTGCACACACTCCATATTGCACACCAGTCATCCTTTGCACACACATCAGATAGGAATACACACATATATCCAAGGACAACACACTATAATAGGCCAAACATACATATACATAGATATGTGGAAGAGAGTGACAGACAGTGACAAACAGCTTCCCATCATGAGGCCTGTCCCACCCAGCACACATCCAACTGGCCAATACCACATGATGTTCAAATGTCTATCACTGTAGACATTTGCTTCTGGTAGCCCTCAGCACTATAGTATCTGTGGTGCTTGTGATAACTGTGTAACATGAATGTACAAATCATTACTCATCTAGCAGTTGTATACACTGTCCTGTCAAATGTAATCCTGTGTGTGACTGAGTGTTGTGTGTGCTTCCAGATGAATGGTTTACAGCCCATTCACACACACTGCACTCCACATTGCCCTACTTTGGCAAGCCTGCTGATGTCATTCACCTTGAAATACACCTTTGGGGAAGGGCTATTTTATTTTATTTTATTTATTTTACATTTGTTAACCAGGGGTGTCTGACTGAGATGAAAAGGCCCTTTTCAGCAGAGGCCCAGGGAGAAAAGCTCCACATAGAAAAATTACAGATACATTTAGTTATTTAGACATGATCAGTATACGCACAAATTACAAAAGACATGTTTTTACAGTGGTATGCAGCACATCAACAGTCACAGTGGAGAGAACAAATGAAAAATATTAATTTAAAAATAAAGGTAATTAATAGATTTGTGGTGTACAGCTGAAATTTGGAACATAGGTAGAATACATACATAGTACACAGGTACAGTACATACATTTTAGATAAGCCAGTGTTTGTGAGTAAGATTGAAAACTATTATCAAGTACTCTAGGTTTAGTATGTCTACCTTATCCGTTTTCACTATCCTGGAGAGCAATCATGGCACTGCCAACTTTGCTTGGGATGTTGCCTGATGAGGTCTTTAAAGGAGGCTTTGGATGATGTGTTTTGAATGCTAGTGGGAACAGAGTTCCATTTTGTTTCCACTCAACTACTATATAGTGCATCTCCAAAGCTATTTTAGCTGTTGGTGACTTCTAGTAGTAGTTTGCTTGATGATCTAAGAGGCCTTTTGGCTGAGTGATGTTGTACTAGGTTTTTGAGGGCAGGACACTTACTGGGGAGGTAACAGATTGAATGACAGAGGCAGAGCTGATTATAGGTTAGGAGGTTGGGCAGTTCAAGCCAGTAGAGCTGTCTCAAAGCAGTACAGTGATGAGTTCTATAAGCCCTATAAGCTCCGTGGCATGTGCTATAACAGTGTAATGCTATAGTGTGATGTACTAGTTATGTAGAAGTTCCGATCCCAGACATGGCAACTGTGAGTGGGTGTGTGTGTGTGTGTGTGTGTGTGTGTGTGTGTGTGTGTGTGTGTGTGTGTGTGTGTGTGTGTGTGTGTGCGTGTGTGTGCGTGTGTGTGTGTGGGTGTGTGTGTGTGTTTGTAGGGATCAATGCTTTTGAGGCCAGTCACAGTCACTACACTTTCCATTGCCCTACTTTGGCAAGCCTGCTGATGTCATTCACCTTGAAATACACCTTTGGGGAAAAAAATAGCCCTATAAGCTCCATAGCGCATGCTATAACTGTGTAATGCTATAGTGTGATGTGCTAGTTAGATAGGAGTTCTAATCCCAGACATTGTAACTGCGTGTGTGTGTGTGTGTGTGTGTGTGTGTGTGTGTGTGTGTGTGTGTGTGTGTGTGTGTGTGTGCATGTGTGTGCTTGTGTGTGTAGGGATCAATGCTTTTGAGGCCAGTTACAGTCACTGTCCATTGCCCTACTTTGGCAAGCCTGCTGATGTCATTCACATTGAAATACACCTGTGGGGAAGGGCTAGCCCTATATTCTCCATGACAAGTGTGATAAATGTAGTACACTATAGTAACAATACATAGCTGGGTAGGGGTTTGAATCTCAGTACTGTAAAGTTTGTGTGTCTGTTTGTCATCAGTATCCTGTGTGGAGGTAGCTATGATCCTGTAATAACATGACTCATTGTGGGGAATGTTTTGTAAATTTCTTATATTGAAGACCTACTATATGTCACAATTGTCACCTTACAAGGACAACAGATGTCAAACAGCAGAGAGGCTAGTGTAGACAACCCATACCCCTACATGTGACATTATGGATTGGGAAATAATATAGGCAACCCTTGTATTACTCAGAGAACACTCTTCACCCATGTCTCATACACAAACACAGTTGGCTAGGTAACAACCACTATATTGGTAGTTCTTGCATATTGCCCATGGATAGTAACCATGGTGTGATTGCAGTGGACTACAGAGGACATGATACCCTGTTCCATCCCTACAATAGGCAAATGATTGCTTACAGTGGTCCTTTGCTATGTTCCCCAGTGGATGCCTGCAACAACTGTAAGTCAGCAAATGTAACCCACAAAGGAAATACCATGCCTTATACACATGCCCTGTATGGACAGATGCCACTAACACCAGTGAATACCTGTATCATGCTGTCAATGTAGGTACAGGATCAACCTCAGTTCCATAGCCAGGTCACACCACATGTGGTCAGGAATGCCACATCAGATGATAACAATCTGTCCACACAACACGCCCCAGACACTCCAGGTACACTTCCACATGTCACAGAACATGCATGTGGGACATGTGCACAACCTAGACACTGTCCATGTTATGGAATACAAAACACATACATGGCAATCATTGCACAGCTCTGGCCACCCACAATAGTAACCCAGATGAGTGGATGATGAATGCAATACCCACCTGTGTGGGCCAATCCAGAGACTACACTCATGAGCCACACTGCAGACCATTGTCATGTGGCCTGATGCCAAGGTATACCCTTTGCCTAGCCTTGTACAGCCTTCTGTACAGTCAACTACTACACACATGTGAAGCAATGAACCCATGTATGTCAGTACTGGCAAATCTGTGTCTGTGTGTGTGTGTAGAGATTAATGATTTGGAAGCCATTCACACTCACTACACCTCCCATTGCCCTACTGTAGCATGCCTTCTGATGTCAGTCACCTTAACATATCCTTTGCCCATATACGAGCCTGATAACCTCTGTGGTGCATGTGATACCTGCATAATACTGTAGTGTAGCAGACTAGTTAGTTAGGGATTATAATCCTGACCCTGCCAACTGTGATAATGTGTGTGAGTCCCTGAGAGAGTGTGGTTGTGCCTTCCTTTACACCTGTTTTGTGAACAGGCACATGTATTACACTTACCTTATCCCTCCTTTATCACTGTTGCTGATGTCACTCACCTTCAAAGCCACATCAAAAGGCATGCTACAGTAGGGCAATGGGAGGTGTAGTGAATATGAGCATGTAAGCTCTGTGGTGCATTAAATAACTGCATAAAAATGTAATAGCAATACATAGTCAGGAAGGGGCTTGAAAGCTTTGTGGTGCATGCAATAACTGCATAAAAATGTAACAGCAATACATAGTCAGGAAGGGGCTTTAAACCCCTTACTGGTAAGTGTGTTACACAAACATGATTAGCTCTTACTCTTCTACCCCCTTACTTTCTTACTTTGTCTTTCTCTCTCACTCCCTCTCTGGAGGATGAGTACACCTGCTTTGCTTAGGCAGCAGCTTGTGTTTTGTAAGTGATGCTCATGATCAGCTGATGGCCTGTGCATGAATTGCAGTCCCCCACTAGCTGATTGCATGTGGAACAGCTGCGGTATCATTCCCATAGCCAATTGCATGGAAACACATTCCTATAACTAGGAACATCATGTGCATGTTGGCCCTTTTCATTCCCTGTGAGCAGGACTTCATGTCGGTGTTTGGCAAACAGCATCACAGAGGATAGTGGGATATACCTCTTACAACATACACTGTGGAGTCAGGCTAACAAACAGGAGGGGGATGTTTCAGACATGAGGACAGAATGTAAGTCTTGCTCTTCTACATTTGAAGTAATGTTGGTTTAACAGGGTTTGTGTGGATATGTCTGGTCTACATGATTTAATATCTGTCATGACAGTGGTATGTGGTTAGGGAAACTCTCACCTGTAGGGCTATCTGCAGACTGGCCAGTGTTTGGAGTCCTACATGTGTTGTATTACTCACATGTGCCCTTTCTTTAGAAATGCAGTAGCATACTTTGAGGACTGCAGTCAGGACATGGTGACAGCCATGTGAGTTACTGACTTCATATCCCTCAGAAGACATATGTCACAACAAACTCTGTTACACCAGTAAATGTATGAATTTACTGCAGCAACATGTCAATATTGGCCCTGTGTTTGTGCCTCCAGCCACAACTCTGTCAACCTTTATACATTTGTCATGCAGTAAGAGGTGCATATGTTCAGTACATCATTATTTGCTGACATCATACCTGATAACAAGTCAGTGAGATATCAGACTGCTAGACATGCTGTGTATAGTAGGGCTTATATTTGAGGACACAACCTGGGCATTCTGTTATAGTGTGTACAGTAGTGAGGTCTGTGTACTTACAGCGATTGTTGACAGAGTGTGTATTGTGAATATGTACCTTGGCCTGTGTACAGACTGTGGTAGATGTCATTGTTCTTGGTCCTGGTCTATCTGATGTTGCATGCTGCTCCATTGTGTGGTACCCTATCGGCATACATGTTTGTAGGGCCAGACCGACACATATCCCATACCACAGTGTGGCATCGGAATACACTGTGTATATGAAGGGTTAGTGTGTGAGTGGCACATATGAGGATGGTGTTGATCACACAGTCCATATACTGTAATATTAAGTACACTTACTATATGTGACTGTGTGGCTATATATATATATATATATATATATATATATATATATATATAATATACAGATGCATATAAAGACATATAAATAAATATATATGTGTATGTACATGTACACATATATCTACATATGTATATATATATATATATATATATATATATATATATATATCCATAGCCTTATGTGTAAACATGACTGTTGTATATACCTTGCCAGATGTATCACACTGTATTTATCTATGTGTATATTGAGATATAACAACATACGTGATTCAACACTAATATCTCTAACAAGTACTACACAACTGTAGAAATCATAGCAGTTGTTCAATACTATTCAGTGTGTGTACTGACAAATATATTGGAAACAACAGCAAGTGTCTTCACAGCAGTGATGGCTTAGTGGTTAACTGCTGTGACTATAGTGTACAGGGTCCTGTGTTTAAGATCTGCAAGGGCTGTTTATGTTGTTGCTGGGCAGAACAAGAGCTGATGGAGTGGTTAAGGCAGCTTTGAATAGCTTTAAGCAGGTTTGCATGATGGTAAGCAGTGCTAACATGCTGTTAAACAAAAAGGTGCTTACACCATTTCAGCTTCGCTTACCAGTGTGCAAATCTGCTTAGCAGTTACATTTAAGTAATACTTACACCTGTGAAGCATAGCTCAGCCCTGGGAACCAGTGCTCACATTCCAGTCTGATAAAATAGCAGGATAATGACATCTTTAATAAGTGCATTTAATTCCATGTACATAACATACATCTATGTGCTGTCATTACAGTAGCAAGGGTTGTGAGTATACTGTCTGGGACTCCTGGGTATATATGGCTTATACAATACTCTTTTCTGTTTGCATGTGTTTCGTACATGGGAAGTATCCCAGGTTATATGCAGTCACACTGGCATGTAGTGTATCATTATGTTACTATTTTTGACAGTACATTCCCATGTAAGAGTAGATTGCAGATTGTCATACTGGAACCAAACACCTCTGCATGCAAAGATGGACTCTTAAGTCCTCACTATTGTTTTCTTGGTGTATGAGCTGTGTGCCATTAAGTCTTTGCTACTGGATATTGATTTGACATGTGGATATTAATTGTAGACTGCTGTGTGTATAGGACATGTCACTGAGGGCTGCTGTCATGTAGTAATGGCATACCTATCAGTGTCAGACATCTATCTGTCAACACAGTCATCCTACTGCATAACCAGTTGGCTAGCTGATGTCTGTCTGTCTTCTGTACAGATGTGCAGATGTTGGGACTCCATCTTGGCTGCTTAAAGGCAATCTATGCTTGAGTGGAACTAACATGTCTGCCCAGCTGCATTATGAATGCCACAGCTAGGAATCTACACTATGTATTCTCCACATGCCATGGATACCTCAACTACACTACCACAGTCAACAGAACATGCTTGGGTACAGGTCTCCTATACAGACACTGACCATGTTATGTAATACATGTTGCATAAATGTCAACTGGAGAACCTTACTGGCCCACTGCAAATGGCAACCAGATGACTGGATTTTGCATGTAACTCTCACCCTTAGAATCACACCTGTGGTATCTGTTGATAGATAGCCTGCTGGCACATGGCAGGTGGCATGATACCACTGTACACACATCCCCTACACTTCTCATCTCTCCATGGGCAATAGCCTGGTACACACCTATGAACACCTGCACCAATGGACCCCAGTATTGACAAATGTGTATGTGTGCATTACTGAAAATAACAGTGTCTGTGTGTCTGTAGACCTGTAGTTGATAATATGCTGAGGCTCTTCACACCCACCACACCCCACATTGCCATAGGTAGATGTGGCTGCTGCTGTACTGGACATTACATGTACCTTGTTAAACTCTTCACCTTAAGGGCTACCTGGGGCTTGCAGTACCAGTACAACACTGTTGTACAAATAGGTTGATAGGCATGTGATACCTTCTGAGTTTTGGCAAGTGTGTGTATGTGTGCAAGTATGTATATTTGTAGGATACAGCAGTCTGAGGCCATATTCTCCTAATACAGTATCCTTGCTACACAGTATTAGGGATAGTGATGCTGCTGACCGTAGGAGACCCATGACAATGAATCACCCTACTATCCCTGTGGCATGTGCATTAGATGCATATCCCTGTAGTAGCACTCTTGGGATAGACAAGGGGTTGTATTGCAGTCCTGGACAGTGTGTGATGGTGGGTATGTCAGAGTATTATCATGGGTTTCAGTATCCTCTGTGAGATGTGGGTGCTGGGTATACTGTGTTTACGCCATGGTACCCCCAGTACATGTCCCATGTTCCACTGTATGGGGACCACTGTCACCAGCAACCATACAGGTAACTGATAACACTATCCAGCCCAGTTATGCATGTGCTGTGTACAATTTATCTGTAACAGAATGGACACACTGACAAGGTAGCTAGCACTGATAAGCCCAGGTCTCTCAGATGTGTGTATGACTGTATTGTGTTTGTCAATGTGTATATGACAGTATGTAACACTATGTATTGTCCATAAACAACCAGTACATCCCCCATTACCATACTGTACAGAGTATGGGTAATTTTTTTCACGTAACATGTAACCTGGAACAGACCTCTTCCTTAAAGCTGTGTGGTGTGTGCAATTAAGGCCACACACATCAGTAGCACTACATACCTAGGTAGGGGCTCTAGTCCCAGTGTTGCCAAGTAAGAATGTGTGTATATGTGAAGGAATCTACTTCTGTTTGCAGAATATACATGTCCTATGAGGTCATCTGTCCAAAAACTGCCTGGCAAATGCTAACATTTTACAGGTATTATCCTGTGGAAATACATTCCATCACAACTAGTGGTAGATGTATAAATGCCCTCTTCCCCACTGTATAGGCATAGAGAAATACTTGGATTGGGATATTTACCTGGGTGTAGCTCTTGTGGACACAACCACCATCACTGCAGTTACTGTTGTATGCATTCCCCCACTTAGCTGGCTGTAATACTGTACTGTTCATGTTAACAGGTTAAGTAGTTGTCAATCACACTATCTGTGGTTCTACAGCACCTCACACCCTCCCAAAGTGTAGGGCTGTGCCACCCACACCAGCACACCTATGCTTACTGAGTTGAGGATTGCACTATATTGGGGAAGGGGACATATACCCTGTCAGTACCATTGTCAATGACATTAAACTAGCAGACTGCTTATTTCCCAATGTGTTATTGTGCCTATTCTGTCTTGGTGGAATTACATAGGCTAAAATGGGTTCCTTGCACAAGTGCATACAACCATGTGTACAGTATTCTCTGTGTATTGCATCAGAACCAAAGCCTCTGTGTGTGTTATACACACACATGTGGTGTGTACCATTGAGTACATGTAGCACTGTCCACTGTAGAAGGGCTGCTGACATCAGCCACCATGCACTCACCTGTATACACCCCCAGACCTAGCAGCCATGTGGCACATGCAGTAACTGTTATACAGACCTGTGACATATGTTCACCTGTACCCAGGATATGGCACAGCCAAGGTGTCACCACAGTGTCATACCCCTTGTAGGAAACAACAGCAGACAAACATCCTGCTGACATATGGACACCTACAACACAAACGGAATACATTATGGAGACCACAATCACTTAGAGTTAATAACAGCTATAATGCATCATGGCTGGATAGCTACACTTCCTGACATGTAAGCATTAAACTTTACTGCTGACAACATGTTACACAGCATGATATTGGTACACTGTAGTACAGTCACCGTGTGCATCAAAACCATATTAGCCTCTCCCTGCATCGATGTTATGGATGACAGGGATGTGGCACAGGTATCATCATATGAACAGTGTGTGTTGCTGGCTTGCCAGAGACCTAGACTGAGGCATACATTTGACATCATGTGTGTGTGTGAGGGGGTTTAATTATTAATTGGGCTGTGGTGATGTGGTGTGTATAGGTATGGGGTTGCCCTAGCTGTGTTGGTGATGTATGTGTATATTCATGCACACAGGTCTGCTATCTGGCTGCCCTATATAGGGGTTTGTTGGACAGCTGCAGACTGTACCTGGCAGGGTGTGTAGTTCACAGTCTCCAGCAACAGACACCAGAACTGTGCCTGCCAGGGGTTCCACGGGCACCACCAGGTACAAGCCATGATATGGTACTCTCCTCTGATGATGACATATGTCCGCAGGATGCAGGTTCTTCTTGATACCAGCCAGGGCCACGTGCATGTAGCCTGCTGTGTTGTGGTGTGGACAGTGCCCACCTGCAGTGCTGGGGCTGGTACTGCCACTACGGGAGCAGCTCTGAGTTCTGGCATGTTCACGCCGACCTCCAGCTGTTGGTGTTGCTGGCCTACATCTACATGGCCTTTGCACTACTACCACCATATGCTCGAGCACAGACATTCCACAGTCAAGGATTCCAACCATCTCACCCAGCCATCTATCCATGACCTCTGCAAATAACAGTGGGCACCTGCAAGATCATGGATGCTGTCCATAACAGCTGAATGAGTAGCCCTCTGCAGCCTCAGACCCTGTCTTGTATACTGTTCCACATGTGTCTGCATCTCCATGATGGCCTGAAACATGCATCTGGTGGCCCTAGATGTGGCACCTCTGCCAGGGGCATGATGACCAGCAGCCCTCCTATGAGCACCCCTTTACATCTCCCTATATGGTACCTTGCTGGACATCTGGCTATGGCTGCTGTGTCCAAACACATGTGCCATAGATACCACACTGTCCTGTCTCATGCCACCAACCCCAAACTGTCCCTCAGCTATGACCACTGGTGATGGGGTATGAATAAGCAATGTGACTGTGTGTAGGGATAGAGTGGATAACAGTGGAATGTCAAACAATGGTGCAGCTTCAGCCCCTGATAACCCCACCTGTGCCTCAACACACCTATCTCCATTATCAGTGTCTGCATGGACACCAACATCAGATTGCCTGGAGGAGGGACCCTGAACCACCTTGCCACCTGTGAGGGGAAAACAAGAAACGCACTTTAAGACCTGTACATCAGTGCTTAACATTATACACACACACACACACACACACACACACACACACTCGCGCGCGCACACACGCACACATGCACAGATGCACACACACACACACACACACACACACACACACACACACACACACACACACACACACACACACACACACACACCTACAGGTGAGGTTGCACAAAGATATTACACACAGACCTCTCATTACCCATCTATCAACATGCATGACATATGGTACTCAACAGTATGCAGTGCAGCTATAGTCAAACACTGTTACGAACATTATACATATCTGTGATGCATGGGTTGTGTTAGTAGGTGATGCCCCTTCCCCGGAACACACTGCACCCATGTGTACAGTATTGCTGTGCACCTGTTCGGCACCCTGGCATGTACTGTGCACCATACCTCACAGGTGCTGAATGTGTATATGTGTGTCAGTTATGGTTTCTCTGCTGCTCACAGCCCCTATCTGTTTGTTCGACACATACCTGGGATGATATGTGGACAGATGTCATTTGTGAATGCCTGATGTCTGATTTACAGATCTCATCATCAGTGGTGCATGTATGGCTAATAAAATACAATTACACTGACATCCTTAAAACCTTACTGTGGCTATGGGGAGTGTACATACCCTTATTGACATGGTACCTACTTCCCTGATATGCCACGGGGCCACATTACTGCATATGTTAACATTACAGAAACCTAATATGTGACATATGACCTGTGCAATCAGATGCAGTATCAAACAAATGTGTTAGTTGTGCAGATGCTGACTGAGATGCATACAATTTGTGGGTGCATATGTGTGCACACCCTTATCATGATGTTTGTTGCACCAACTCTTAAGTGTACTACAGCAGTCACTATTCCTGGAAGGGATATACTAGCATGGGACATCTGCATTTGCCAGTATTTGGTCACTCTGCCCTACAAATGTCCCCCAACTCTGCATGATTGTAAGGTCAACTCATGTGCACAGCCCTTGGAGGTCACAGAGTGTTGTCACTATTGCTTTGGAGTCAGGGTTATGTCTGCCACAATTCATGATCTTGACTGTGTACAGATACAGCCATTCTTAGCAAGCTTTGGATCTATGCTTCAGTGCACTGTTGTGTTTCAGGAAGACACCCCCTCCCCATCCTCAGCCTTTTTGCAGATGTTTGACAGCTATGGCCTACACATGTGTGTCATTTTGCAGTGTTCCAAACTCTGAACACCATGTGTACTGGCCTAGTCCCTGCTAATGAATGGCAAAAATATAGGTGTACACTGTCACCAGCTAGTCACAGATGGGGATGGTAGGCCTGAAGTGGGGTGAGGTGTTCGTTGTGCAGAACATGTATCTTAATTGATACTGTCTGTAGGTTTCCAACTTGGCCTTGGTACACAAGTAAACATTGCAACACATGCCTTTGGGAACTTTTGATGTTATGCATACCCTACCTGTAGATGATGTTTCCTGTGGAACAACTGTCCCATATGATTAACCTAACCCATGTGCCACACTTATGCAGAGTCCAGGCGATTGCTGACTCAGGTACTGCACATCTAGTACTTGTTAGACATTCCTGTAACTCCTTCGGTGTTGTGGCATGTTACTAGGCAACCTGCATGGCCAGTTTGCAACATGTGTCGTCATCTGTCTTAGACAGCCATCTGTTTATTTTCTAAATTAATCCTGTCCCATACATCCTTGCCACATACATGACTGTCTGCACTGTTTGCCATGGTATATGCAATGGTGAGGTAAGGCTACATGTCCAACTACTGCATGCTACCTGTTGGGTATGGAATCCATTCCATGGCTTGTAAGATGAGTGCAAGCCATGGCTGCTTCTATTGCAGGTAAGTGGGCACATTTGATGGCCAAATGTCTTGGACAGCAGACCGTTTCTTGGTGTGACATTGAGGACCTGTACTTGCTGGAATGTTCATACTCATGAAGAGTGAATGCTGTCAGTATCTCAAAAGCTGCTTCCACAATATGTTATTTGGAGTATATGCACACATATGCTTCCAGTGTTCGTTAAGGTATGTATTCCCAATATTTGCTGTCCAAACATAGGATTCCATATTACACATTCATTGCTCATGTTAGGACCACATTACAGGTTGTAAGGGTTGTGAATGCAGTATTATGATATGCCGTTGTGTAGAGCTGTAACAGTTGCCAATGTAATAGTGGTATATACAGTGTTGTAGCACTGTATAAGGGTGATGTTTCAGACATGTCCCTACTGTAGGCCATTTGTCCCACCATTATGTTCATCTTTGTGCACACATCTTGGAATGACAGGTTGTTAGTTATATTGCAGGACTCTTACATACCCTTCAGATATGCCACCATGGTGACCATTGTGATGCAGTGCAGTTAACAGCAACAATAAGTGAACATGTACAGCATGCATTATGGGTAGGTGTGTTAAATGTGTGCATGGAATATACCATGGCTATAACGTGGCCGGTGTATTGGCAAACCTGAACAAACACCATACTATCCAGCTACAGGCTGATGCCCAGAGGTATACCAGAGGGACCTACATAGTTGTGTGAGAGATGTGATGTCAGTAGTCACACCTATGGAATTGGTAGGGGGTGAGAGCAGCATTACTGTACACCAACAGTACAAACCTACAATACTACAGATCATGCACATCTGTTTATTACTACACTGCAGCAACAGACTATATATATTCATCTCACATATGCATGATTAAACTCTACAGATGCAGTTGGATACGCAACAGTGGCCTACTGATGTGCTCTGTGGCCTTACCTGCACACTCCTCATTCACTGTGTGGGTAGCACCCTCCTCCACAATGATCTCCACAGGATCTTGTGTTTGTGGGTGGGCAGGTGCCCCCGAGGCTGGCGAGGAGCTCCTCAGCATGTGTTGGGGGGGCTGGATGGCATGACTCCCCCCATGGCAAGCTGGTCCCTCCTAACCACAGCAGCAAGCCGATGGGCATGGCAGAGTAGATCAGTGCACCGATGTCAGACCTGCTCATAACTGCGGTTATGCAAGCCAACATCATTTACCCTGTGGACAAGAACTTTCTACAGGGCGGTCCTCTCCTGCAGATCATGGGCTGTATGTCTAAACAGGGTGTGGTAGTGCTGCACCAGATATTGAATGATGACATCATTCTCCTGGGGGGGTGTACATTGGCAATCTCTCTCGAGACATGGTGTCTGAAAGACATAAAGAGGAAAACAGGTCTGAGGACCTCATACTGCAAGGATATAATAGTTGTTAATACACATCTTTGCCCCCCCCATCATATCTGCAACAACAATCTGATTACACAACTCAACAGGTATGTTTACAGCAGACCTACTGTTGGGACATATATATTGTACAACAATTTGTGCAATGTGTTTGTAGTCATGTTCCATGTTGAAGCACTATCATTGGTGGCCTGTTATGAGCAATGTCGCCTGCATGCCACTGTGGTTGCATATATACATGTGTTCTGTTTCCTATGTGACTACTGCAAATCTGGTGTTTTGTGTTAATGGGGATATCTATGCATGTTGTTAGACATAACCCTGGAATGTGTGGACTATTACTACCCACATATGTTCTATAGCTGTGACACAATAGCATATTTGTGAAGACAGTTGCCAGCAGAACCACCTCTCCCACCTCATCTGGCCATGTTTCCAGCCCAGATCACACCTGGGACCCACTCTGGGACCTCATCATCTACTGGTCCTGCACTACCTTCAGGTGGAACCACCTCAGGGGATGGTGTTCACCCCCCCCCCCCCGAGAGCACACACAGACAGGATCCTGTCACCTGAAGTCAGGTCCAGGGTCTTGTGCACAGGGAGTTTGACAGAGACTTGGGGGTTGTGCTACACCACCTTGAGGCCCTCACTACACAATCACAAGGTCTGCATGCTCCTTCTTTTCAACCCCCAGCCCAGGCACCTTCAGGGCCGTGAAGATGCAGCTGTGACTGCCCATGGACAGGGACCTTGGTCCCATTGTTTCCATATGGGGGCTCATGGGCTTCCACATTCCAAACACCACTCCCCATCCAAGGTGTTTAGCCACCATATGTGTCATATACCCCCTGTATGCTGTCTTGTCTGTCTTCCAACCTAGCCTACCTCCCCAAATATACCTACTATCCTTCCCCAAAATACCAATCCCACCTTCACAAACAATGGCAATGTGTTCCCAACATGGATTTCACACCAGACATAACTGTCCATTTTTCACCCACTTAGTACTGTACATATATATATATATATATATGTGTGTGTGTGTGTGTGTGTGTGTGTGTGTGTGTGTGTGTGTGTGCATAGATATGTGTGATGTTTTCTCACACATATCGTGCAGCACTGTCATTCAACAGTAGGGGAAATGTATTTTTATATATATATATATATATATATATATATATATATGTGTGTGTGTGTGTGTGTGTGTGTGTGTGTGTGTGTGTAGATATATATTTTGAGTTGTATATGTCTGTATATCTGTAGACATATATATATATATATATATATATATATCTATATATATGTGGATCTACTTCACAATGCCGAAATTTCACAATGCCGACAACCATATGGCTGACACCATATAACTGACATTTGAAATCTCGACATTAGAAGTAGATCATAAAAAAGGAAAATAAAATTTCCTTTAAACTGGTAGCAGGAAAGCTATGCCCCCCTGCACCCCCCATAGGGGGGCTCCGCCCACCAGACCTCTGTAACTTTAATATACCAACTCCGAGATCAAACTACAGTGCAGGAATGGAAATCTTTCCATTCCACACTATACTGAGATGCCAGTTCCACATTGTCAGCATTCTGAATGTCGATCATATGGTGTCGGCCATGTGGTTGCCAGCATTCTGGACTGTCAGCAAGTGAACAGAACCCTATATGTGTATATATATATATATATATATATATATATATATATATATATATATATAGGTTCATGTCAAACCAACGACATGTTAAAATATCGAAATTCACTACACCGAAACGAAACTGTCGACAGTTGAGAGCATCGACAGTACATATATACGGAACTACAGCGCTAACATGGGTCCTGCAAGGGGGAAGTAGTATGGGTACAGTATCATATCATATCCTTTACTTCCCCCTTGCAAGACCCATGTTAGCACTGTAGTTCCGTATATATGTACTGTCGATGCTTTCAACTGTTGACGGTTTCGTTTCGGTGTAGTGAATTTCGATATTTTAACATGTCGTTGATATATATATATATATATATATATATATATATATATATATGTGTGTGTGTGTGTGTGTGTGTGTGTGTGTGTGTGTGTGTGTGTGGTAGGGTGCACTCAAACATCAGGTCCACACTATCTAACTCTCCTTCCATCACAGCTGCACTGTTCTGCCTTGCTACAACACAGACAGGTGTCACATGCAGACACAGCCTAACATTAGGGGAGTATATATAGGGACAGATTGCAGGTAAGCCTATTACACACCTATGGCATTCGTACATGCTACATTACATGTTAACATGATTGTCCTGTAAGTGGTGGGGTCTGAAACTCATGTGTCTATCATAACACCATTACTTCCACCACCAGCTATTTTCCACACTAATATCCATGTCTTGAGGTACACAACACACACTATGATGGCTACATCTTGTCACTCAGTGCTGATCTGCACAGTAGACAGGTACGGCCCACTGCCCACAGGCCAGATGCTGTGTCCATAGCAGTTGTTCAGCAGGACATCATTACAACAACAACTCTTGATGGCACATATAAATCTTTCCACATCATCTGTCCCATTATTATAGACCAAGTACTACATTAATTTACATACATATATGTTTCACATACCTGTTGTAGGATTGTCGTCTCTTCTCAATACAATTTTATGTATTCCCTTAGTTATGTAGGATTGTTTGTAGGTTCAGTTGGTATAGATTTTTTCCTGTTTGTTTGTTTGTTTGTTTTTTTGTTTGGTATTTTTGCCCTTTCTCTCTCTCTCTCTCCCCACTACAGGGATTGAGCTGCTTTGAATATACTGCAGCATGGATTTTGCAGGGAATGCACATGATTAGATGATGGCCTCTGCACCAATCAGTGCTCACCACTTGCTACCTGCATGCAGCCAGCTGTGTAGTACTTCCAATTACTACTGTCATGGCAACCCACTACTATAAATTACTAAATCATGTGGGTGTTGTCCCTTTACCTTTCCTGTATGGAGGACATACTTCCTGTGTGTGGGCAGCTGTGTTACAGACAGCAGGTAGCAATATCTCTTACAACAGGACTTGCAGACACAGGCCAACTATATATTTGTATAAGATTCCAGACCTACAGACAGTGTGAGTAGTATTGTTATATGCATTGTATACCGCTAGCTTTACAGGGTTTGCATGTACATACTAGTTTAGCATGGAATGCAGTCTGTCTGCATAGCTCTCAAGTGTGGGCCTATCCACATGATGGCCAGAGGATTGGCTGTTATGTATTGTCTGTTCACCACACAGGTCTTGTCTCAGATATATCACTGCCATTCAGTCTGTTGAGTGCTATCGGTACATGGCTGCATCCATTTGTGTTTCTGACTTCATATTCCTGAGTAAGGGTATGTTGCAACCAATCCTGTAACACCAGCAACTCTCACAGTGTATAACAGCTATATTGCAAATATGCCCCTGTGTTCCAGCCTCTGTCCTCTACATATATACCAGGCTTTGTCCAGATGTCATGCAGTAAGAGGTTGGTAGGTTTGGCCTATCGTTAAGTAGTGCTGGCATTCCTGCTATCATTCCAGTGATGCTGTGGACTCCCACACAAGTTGTTGGGTAGGGTCCATATATATGTGGGTACAGCTGGACAAAATGTGTGTGTCCTTGTACAGTCCAGAGGTTGGTGTATGTAACACTGTTATATGCCCTTGTAAGTCATTCTATGAGGGAGGGAGGGGTATGCACCATTTATAACCTAGGCTGTTACAACATGTGAGGGATATCAGTAATAAGACACATGACAGTATATGGCTGTACATTTTCATACGTTTCACCATGGGAACATTGGTGGGTTAGTGCTTACTTTCTTACAGACAGTTCTGTTTTTCAGTGTGATAGTAATGTTTTAAGTTAAGCATTGTTATGTAACAGATGCATCTTTATTGTGACAACTTAATTCTTTTCCCCCTAGGAGTTGACTACAGGGTGTAATTGGTGGCTACTGAACTATATCTGCATTAATTACTGTTAACTGATTCTTATCTTCCGGGCCAGTGTTTCTTTACTGTTGTACTGCTTGAAGGCCTTGGCCTGGACAGCAACATATGTTATGCTTTCGGATTACTGTATAAAATGTTTTGCTTGAGAGTTGCATTACTCAGTTAGTATGTATTTCAAACACATAACTCCTATATGAAATGACATATACAACTGAAATAGTACACAAATAAACATTTATATATGCAAACCTGTGTGTGGTGTCATATCCTTTGACTTCTCTGTGGGTATATGTTTCATGCAATAATTGTCTTTTGTATGAGAGAATCATACACTGTCCATTTTAAAAGGTGGCAACTGTAGGAATACTGGCTGTTCAATATGCTGTGCACCCTCTAAATATGTATCTTCCTATACATATCTATAAGTAGTAATATATGTATAGGTGTGTGTGTGTGTATGTATATATATATATATATATATATATATATATATATATATATATATGTGTGTGTGTGTTTGTGTCTGTATACGTATCATTGGAATGTTTTCTGCTTCCACACTGTACATTCCCTATGGTGGACAGACTGTTCTGCATGATATCCTACTGATACCATCCTGCCATCATACAGGTGAGATGGATTACTGTTAACCTATTGTGGCTATGTTGTGTAGGGTCAGGGGTATGGGACCTGCAAATGCTGGTTATTGTGTTGCAAGGCAGATATGTTTGGCTGTGGGGGAGGGGATGATATCAATAATTACAAGAGGTTCTTAAATTGGGCCCCCTCACCCCATTAACAGTGCCTTTGGTCATATATGTATTTGTTGTGTTCTTGTATATATATATATATATATATATATATGTGTGTGTGTGTGTGTGTACATATATATATATGTTTACATATATATATATATATATATATATATATATATATATATATATTGATATATATATATATATATATATATATATATATATATATATATAGATGTATACATACATTTATATATATATATCATTACTAGTGATATAATGTATTGTAATAGGAAGGAAAACATTATAGTACTGAGCACTTTAAATATTTAATTGTTTAATTGATGTGTGTTAGTGGATTGTTGGATTGGTTAGTTGCACATATAAAACCCAGTATCTAATTAATGCAAGTGTTCTGATGAAGTCTATTTGGATGTAGATGAAAGCGCTTAACACATTTTTAATGGGTTCGTGTTATTGAATAAAGAAGTGTTTTACAAGGATTTTTGGAGTATTAAGTGAGTCCTGACATTCAGTGCAGCGAATGGAGTTTGGGTATATTTTTTTTCTGTGTAGACTTTCGCTGACAGAGTTAACATTTATATATAGATCTACATATATAAATACAGTTCCTGTACTGTTGAATGACTGTGCTGGATGATATGTTTGAGAAAACATCAGATTTATTTATATCTGACATGGCTTAGTGGTAAATCACTTTGCCTATGGTGTGTAGGGTGCTGGATTTGAGACTTGCAAAGCCTGATTATTTTGTTGCTGGGCAGAACAAGGGCTGTTGGATACAGAGTAATTAAGACACTTTTAAGCAGTTGTAAGTGAGTTTGCGCAACAGTAAGTAATGCTAACTTTTAGTTGAATATTCTTACAATCAGTTAGCCTCTAAATTGCTTATTCTGTGTAGGCATTGCTTACCCCCGCACAAACAGGCTTAAACCTGCTTACTACTACTTAAATGTGCTTACTTCCACTTATCCCCATGCTAATTTCTTTAAAAGAAAAGAAAAAGGGGTGATAGGAAAGTGGTGAAAAAGGGGCACAAAGAGGGAAATACAATAGGGAAAATAGCTATGGATGTGCAGGAAGGGTGTAGGGAAGGTCTATAGCTGCCCATTCCTTCTATAGCAACAGCTGTGCATATACACTGAATTTGGAGGTAGATTTGGACATTCAAACTCCTGAGAGAAGGATGAGGACAACAATAATATGTTGTGAAGCCAATTACAGCAGATTACATGTGTCCAGTGGACATACGTGTGAAATGGACAGCTATGTATGGAGTGAGATTTTATTCTGGGAACAGATTGTCCTTTTTTTTTTTAAGGTGAGAGTGGGATGTCGGGTTAGAATAGTAGGAATATTTCGGGAGGTAGGTTGGGTAGGATGACAGAAAAGACAACATACAGGGGTGGTATATGACACATGTGGAGGGTAAACATCTTGGATGGGGAAGGGTGTTTGGAAGATGGAAGCCCATGAGACCCCAAATGGAAACAGTGGGACTGAGGTCCCCACCCATGAGCAGTCACCACTGTACCTTTGCAGCCCCAAAAGTGGCTGTGCTGGGGGCTGAGTAGGAGGGGCAGGCTGACCCTCTAAATTTGCCATGCTGCCCTCAAGCTGGTGTAGCTGCTCTCCAATCACCCTGCGGAGCTCACTATGCACCAGACCCTGGACCTGATGACAGGGGACAGTTTCCTGTCTATGCCCACTCCCAGGGGTGGGCAAGCCCCATCCCCTGAGGTGGTTCTACCCAAAGATAGTACAGGACCAGCAGACGAGGAGGTCCCAGGATGGGCCCCAGACATGCTGTTGCCCAGTGCCACGGCCAGACGAGGTGGGAGAGGTGGGTCTGCTGGGATTGGCCTTCCCAAACGTGCTATGTTGTTGCAATTTTAAAATATATGTGGGTTAGTAATAGTCAACACATTCCAGAATTAGGTATAACAGCATGCATAGATATTCCCAATAACCCAAAACACCAGATATGGAACAATTGCAAAGCAAACAGAACACAGGCATTTATGGAATCATAATGGCCATTACTACAGCATGCAGGTTACATTGATGGCAGCATGCCATCAATGTGGGAGTATTTCAACATGGCACATGCATAGAAACACATATCAATATTTATCAAACAATAGGACATATATCCCAACAGTAGATTTAATTGTACACATACCCATTGAGTTGTGTTTTTAGATTATTGTTGCCGATATGGTGGGGGGGGGAATGTCAGTGAACAACTTGTATATCCCTGTAGTTCTCACTACTTTCTTAGTCACTGCTGTAATCTGTACCTTACAGGTATTATTACACTACCCTATGGCCTTAGTTTGGACAGTAGTATGTTTGTAGACAAGTATATACATGAACTGTGTTTTACCTACAGTATACACCTCTTACCTGGTATACCTGTGGAGGTATTGCTTGTTAACACTACCTGACTGTTTCTACACATATTCCCAGATTCCAGGTTGATGTTATGCATATACCTCTCAATCTCTTATTGCACACACTCTGGTCAAGGCTTGACAACATGCAGGTGGAACCATGATATATTTTGACAATTGCTCTCATAAACTTTTGGTGAGTTGCTACAATGACAGATTTGTTTTTATATACATTTTATGAATATTTACAAGTCTGACAATCAGTTATATGTCATTAAAAGCTACCTAAATTTCAGAGATCATCACACTGATTTGCCAGGGGGACAGGGTAACAGGCAGTGGATATGGGCCAATTATCTGGATATTCTGAACAAATCTGTACAGTTGAGGGGTATGATTATACATACAGCTTACTACCACTCCCAGGATTCGAACCATGGCTGTGTCTGCTAGAAATAAAACAGTGTACATCACAGCTGAGTGTGCTATTTAGATATTGCTGTGCATCTCTTCACTGTTTTCTGTTTATAAGTCTTCCGTGGTTTTATAATCTGACCTTGTAATTACAACAGTCTTATACAGGGACTCCTAGACATTTTTATTATGTAGCACAGTGTGGGTGACAGTGATGGGTAATACATTATTATTCAGAGAAACTGCAACACTAACAATGCCATACAATACCAGACTAAACAGTACCAGTCCAGGATTTCAATCTTTATTTCCAGGCACAGTTTTCTTATCTAACAGACCTGTGGAGGGAAAGTTTGTTAACACTACCTGAATGTTGCCACACATATTACCAGATTCCATGTTATTATTATGCACATACATCTCACTCTGTTACTGCACACACTCTGGTCATAGCTTCACAACATGGGGATAGAGATGGGACATAATTTGCATATTACTCTCATAACATTTTGGTGAGTTGCTAGAGTGACAGGTTTGTTTTTATAGATATATTTCTGACAGTTATGATGTCTGACAATCAGTTGTATGCCATTATTTGCTGCCTAAACGTCTGGGATCATCCCATTGATTTGCCAGGGGGACAGGGTGACAGGCAGAAAAATTAAGCCAATTATCTGAACTTTCTGAGAAAATCTGTACAGTTGAGGGGTATGATTATGCATACAGCTTACTACCACTCTCAGGATTTGAACCATGGCTGTGTGTGCTAAAAATACAACAGTTTATGTCTCAGTTGACTGTGTTATTTGGATTTTGTTGTATATTTTTTTGCTGTTTTCTAAGTCTCCCTCAGTTGTACAATATAACCTTGTGATTATAACAGTCGTATACAGACATTCCTACACATTTTATTTATGTAGCACATTGTGGGTAACAGTGCTTAATGCAACAGTACTATTAAGAGAATGCAACACTACATTACCATATGATACCAGAGTAAACACAAGTAGTCCAGGAGTTAGACCTTTATTGCCAGGCTGTTACCCTTTTATTTACATACAACCTATATGAGAATCTTCCTGCCATATTGTCTTGTTTATTCAGTACATCCCATACACAATACAGGTTTTATACTGGCAATTAACTTGCTACTACTTTTACATTTATTTTTTACGACAGTGCATGCAAGATTATTACTAACTTGCCTCACGACCCAGCCTTTGCAGCCTACATGCATGGGCTTCCTGATTCACAGCCCACTCTACTGCCGCTGTCAGAGATATAAGAGGAATATTTAGCCATACCTATCCATAATATACATGAACTAGGCAATTATTAAACAGTTAGTAGAATGAGTGCTTACACACTGCTGGGACATCACCCTGCCTAGCTTCTTGGATCTGCTGATCCAAGAGCTCCCTCTTCCTCTGTTTCAGGTCGACATAGTGATGCCTGACCTGCTCACCAGTTCAAGGTATGCCAGTGGCACTGGTGAGGTCACGGGCGAGATGATCCCAGGCTTCCACTTTATATTGGGAACCCTGGTACTCGCCCTGCAACAGTCTCTCTTTATGGTCTTTTACCAGGAGTCCTGCCATGATCTTAGACTCCTGGATGCCCCAGCATTGTGCTCAGAAACACGATCCTTCCCCAACACTGGCCGTTGTGCCTACAGGAGGAAGCTGTAACCAGTTATGAGATGTATTCCCATCTGTGGGGTTTAAATAGGGCCGGTTTCCCATACTTCACCATGATTGGATGGTTTTGAAAATGCTAAGCTATGGGCAAACCTGCTTACCTAAGGTTGGCATTGCTTAAAGGGGCATACCAATGGGCAAATCTATTTAGCTGGACTACGCGTTGCTTACACCTGGTAAGCAGAGTTGTGCAATGCTTAGCGTTGCTTACTTTATTTGTTGTTTGGCATTGATTTATCATTCATTATATGTTATAAATTTGTTTAGTATCCATGATTCATGTGTACATACACTGTATGGGGTACTTGTCTTTATCGGTGGATTTCACCACTTTATTACAATGACACCTCACATCTGGACTTAATGCAGTACTCCAGTTGACAAATATATGTTGTTTAGTAGGTTATACAACAAAAAATTGTTTATAAATTCCTTTCACATGTAATTTTGCTATAGTGAGGATCTGTTTGGGTATATCTCAATTTTATATACAGCTGATATGGTATAGTGGTAAATTACTGTGGCTATGCTGTGGAGGGTCCTGGGTTCGAGACTTGCAAAGGCTGATTATTTTGTTGCTGGGCAGAACAAGGGCTGTTGGATACAGAGTGATTAAGGCACTTTTAAGCAGATGTAAACGGGTTTGCGTGGGTTTGCAAGATGGTAAGCAATGCTAACTTCTGGTTAAATATTTTTACACTCAGCCTCTAAATTGTTTATCCTGTGTAGGCATTGCTTACTCCTGCGCAAACAGGATTAAACCCACTTACTACTGCTTAAAAGTTCTTACTCCCGCTTACCCCCAGACTAATTTAGAAAGAAAAGAAACATGGGTCATGGGAAAATGGTAAATTTGGACACTTTGTTCACTTTTTACACTATTTGCTATATGGCATTGATTTATCATTCATTACATATTATAACTTTGTTTAGTATCCCTGATTCATGTGTATGTATATTGTATGGGGCACTTGGGTTTATCTGCGGATTTTACCACATTATTACAATGACACCTCACATCTGCACTTAATGCAGTACTCCAGTTCACAAATATATGTTATTTAGTAGGTTATACAGCACAATAAATGTTCATGAATTACTTTCACATGGAAAATGGAATTTACTACAATCAGGATCGAACTGGGAATGACTGATACTAAGTCTTTTAAGAAGACATGCTGTAAAAATAGTATATTACACAAATCCAGTATGCATCCTTCACACATTTTTCTAAATATTGTAAAAGGACAATCTTTGAGACTTTTAAGTCTCAATACTAATAATGCAGATATGACCATGATCTCTCACATAGGGGATACCCAGATAAGCTGACAGCCAATGTTCACAGAGAGGTACACATGCATAGAAGTGACAAAGGGGCTCCTTATTTTTCCAATAAACATAGGAGTTATAATAAATGGCACTGTAATACCAAGCTGACTGACAGACACTCCAAGGTGCTCTTTACTTATTCTAGTAACATCTTTGATTTTTGTGACATCATTAGAAAAAATTGGCCCCATTTTACTAGCGGATGATCAAATAAGCAAAGTGGTTGGGCATAACCCCAATTTTATTTTTAGAAATAACACAAATCTAAAAAGGATGTTATGTTATGGTCCTAAATGTTAAGGGACTGAACCTTTACAACAATCAGGAACCTTTCATTGTGGTAAATGCAAAGCATGCATTTTTATAGTTAAAGAACAAGTATTCGTTCATCCAAATCCCGGGAGGGATTTTTTCCAAGACTGTCCGCTACTTGTATCAGTAATTGCCTAGTATATTTAGCAACCTGCATGCAGTGCCAAAGTTCTTATGTAGGAAAAACAATGTGTAAGCTTAAGGAAAGGATCTTGGAACATGTTGGCAATATAAGGAATAATGTTCTCACTAATACTTTGGCAGCACACACAAATAAAACAGGACACAATGTCTTTCATTTTAGAGTCCTACAACAGGTCAAACCTAATATGAGGAGAGGGGATGTGAATAACTATTTAGAAAATCTGGAAGTTAAATGGGTAATAGCACTGCAAGCCCATAGAGAACCAGGGCTCAATGCTAGTGTTCCTTTAAAGCCAGCACTAATTAATAGAAGATGAATTTGATTTGCTACTCTTTAGTAACATGCGATTTTAACTTGTATAAATTGCTTGCTTTTAAATTGTTATTTTATGTGGATCTGAGGAAGCGGTAACCCCACAAAAGTGCTCATCCTTTTACAATAAAGAACTGATATAAAACAGTTTTGGAAGAATCACACTTCATGTGTCTCTTCTCACATTTTGTTTTTCTACTTTGGACTTTATTGTGTTTGAGCTACCTTTGGCAGGAGTGTGTTCTGTTTGTTCTACATGACATAGCTAACCTGTTAGCTGACAGGTTCTGTGAAAACTTCACTCCCCTGTCCTCACCACATGTATCCCTTGATATCCCTACTACCTGTCTCCTACATTATATCTCTAAACATCAGGTCATAAATGCTCTCTCTAAGGCCAAAAACACAGCATCTATGGGACCTGATAACATCTCGGACTGCATCCTACATGGGCTTCAACAAGAATTAGCAACACAATTGGATATTCTTTTCAATCATAGTCTAATCACAGGCTTTGTCCCAGCTGAATGGAAAATGGCCACTGTTATCCCCTTGCACAAAGGTGGTGTTTCCTCTGATCCTGTCAACTATAGACTTATTAGCCTGACTAGCCTTATCTGCAAGGCCATGAAGCAAATCATCATCATAGACCTTATCAACAAAGATATAGGTAATTTCAAAACAATTGACCCTACTCAAGTTTGGATTTTTCAAAGGGAGATCATGCTTGTTAAACTTGGTGGACTTCTTTAAGACAGTCACCAAGGCCATTGACAAGGTGAAATCTGTGCACACAGCCTACCTCTAGACGTAGCCAAGGCTTTTGCCACTATCCGTCACTCAGGCATCAATAATAAACTCACCTGGCTAAGTGTCAACCCTTATATCATTAGATGGGTCACTAACTGGCTCACGGATAGAACCCATATAGCAAAAATAGGGGAATCCACCTCCAACAGCAGATCTGTAACCAGTGTTGCTCCACAAGGATCAGTCCTGGGACCTCTACAGTTTGGAATCTATTTCGCCAAAGTACAAGCTAAAACTAAAGGTCTGTGGCTGACAAAGTTTTCTGATGAGTGCAAACTGGGAGTGGTGATAAGAATCTGCAAACGATGTCCACATCCTACAAGAGGGGCTTACGCAAACAAATGATTGGTGCCAAAGTCATGGCCTTAAACTTAATGCAAAAAAAATGCATTATCATCCCTTTTAGTAAGAACCATATTCCTGCTAACTAGCAACACCCTACATACGCACTCAGTGGTGAGACACCTGGGCACACAGGGTGATAGCAACCTTACCTTTGATCACCATGTCTCCACAGTGGTAAGAAGGGCATTCTATATTTCTCATCTCATAAGTAAGGGCGTTGCATCCAGAAAAAAAGCAGTTATAACCTCTCTGTACTCTTCCCTCATCAGGCCAATAATTGAGTAAAATGCACCTTTTGGTATGTACCTTTCCAAACACCTGCAGCAATTGGAGAGACTACAAAGGTTCCTCACAAGGAAAATTCAAGGTTTTCATCATCTTAGGTTCATAGGTTCATAGATTAGTACTAAGCTAACTGCCCTTGTGAGCCATTTTAAGCCTAGCCAATTATCCCTTGTGAGACACAAACCCTGCACCTTGTATTTGTAAGGCAAACACCTTAACCATTAGGCCACCCTCCCAACCCATAAATTCCCACTGCCAGTCTCGAACCCAGGACCTTGGTAACATTAGTCTGTATGACCTACCACTAAGCCATGACAGACATCTGTCTTATGTAGCTCAATTGAAAGCACTGTCATGTTATTCTGTTTCATACTGACTACTCAGCGGCAATCTCTGCCTTGCAAATAAGGCAATCACTGACCCTGCTTTACTGGAAATGCTGCATATCCATAAGTCAAATGGTACAAAGGTTACACGCTGTAATGGCCATAACCTGGCACGTGACATTAATAGAACTTGCTGGAGAGACATATTTGCCTCCCAGAGGTTACCACACCTTTGGAACAGACACCTACTTCATGTCAAACAGAGCACGTCATTGGTCTTCTTCAAACACAATCTAGACAATTAGATGGGTAACTGTAAAGTCACCCCAGGGATTCCATCTGTGTCCCTCTTGGACATGGGTAATAGGTGCTGATTGTGGAAATAAGTGCAGAACTTGGCTGGCTTGTAAGGGCCCTGTGGCCATTAGCCTAGTAACTTCCTATGATCCTATGATCCTATGACCCAGGACACTCACACAAGGAGACTAAACAAACTTGAATCACTAAGCATGGGACCTAACAACAGACTTCAACTATCCATCGATAAACTGGGAAAAACACAGATCCTTAATCAAGGCATGCACAGAAATTCCTGGTCTTCTTCATGTCCTGGAACAACTAGTTAAAGCTCTCACAAGTTGAAACAACATCCTCAATTTGAGCCCCACAAATATAGGGAGCCATTGCCCCCTTGTGTATTATCCTCTTTAGGAAGGTCAGAGCACAAATGGGGTATTTTTTGAAATTGTTCTGGAACAGACACCCCGTTCACACCCTAGAATGTTCAAAAATTATCATTAAGCAAATTATCTGCTACTAATTGATACACTGGCAACACCCCCCCCCCCCTCCCCCAAATAAGATAATTCAGCTGCCTGTACTGAATCTTTCCACCAGGCTTCTATCACCACTGTACAGAGGCTGCTTTTCCCACTCAAATGAAGCAGAACAAAATCTTAAAAAACAAATAACTTTGCTGTACTACAGCCATAAACAAGTTGTGCAAGAGGAAAAAAATCATGGCTAAACACAATAAACATGCCAAAAATACAATCATAAACCTTTATAAGCAGATAAGCAGACAAGCACCTGTCTCAGTTTTGCTGCAAAGATGCTCTGCTTATTTTGCAGACTATTTCATGACTCTTTGTTCTCTGCTCTGCCCTTAACATTTCACAAAACACACTTTCTTATGCAGCAGCATCAGCCATCTTTCATCACACTTTTGTTTCACCTGCCGCAGGACAGATTTATTCACATCTGCATGCCCTTTATTGCTACATTTCTCAGAATAATGCAAAAGGTGAGAAAATGTTCTGAATGCATTCTGACAAGTGGATGTGCTGCTGATAAGCTTTCAATAACAGTGGCTCACTTCAAGTGTGTGCAACTTGACCTTTGCAGCAGAAGAATCGCATGTGGCTTTATGTCCTACGACTGTTGGTGGCTCCTGTGATTTACCATAGCTCGTTTGACAGGACTGTCAAATTTTACCTTTTGACAAGCTGCTAGGCAGAGCAGTCAAGTAAAACATGAGAAAGACTGAAACCCATCATATAGGAGGAAGTGTTTAATTCTGGAAGTAAAGGTGTCAGAGAGATGGCTTGAAAAAGAGGCATGCTGTGGTGCCTGGATGATGAAGGACCTGGTTGGAAGAATGTGCAGCAGGGAGCTCTTGCATCCAGGTGAGGTCTAAATGTTGATTGGGAGGTATGTAGAGAGTGAGACAGGTTTGGGGGGGATCAAGTGGTGGTAGTGTGAGCATTGTGCTGTGCTGGCAGTAAATGGCGCAATGTGGGGAGGAAGTGGAGAAGGTGGTTGAAGGGTATGGGTGGCATTTTTGCTAAGCTCCTTGACCCATGTGTGTGAAGGAGAAAAGTGAAATGGGCATTGCTGTGAAACTAGGTAGTTCATCCGCTAGATGTCAGCAAAGTACTGAGAAATGAGGCATGCACGTTTTCACCGGGTCTATATTACGTGATTGAATAGTCAAATATTCTAATGCGCAATACTTGACCCGTAATAATCGAACTGCCACAATGTCGAACGGTTCACTGGAGATCTCCGTACAGTGTGGAAATGGAAGTTTTCCATTGTCTGCACTATAGTGCGATCTCGGAGTTTAAGTAGAGGGGGGTGTGGGGGGTGTGTGGGGGTGCAGGGTGGCTTGCCCCCCTGCATAGAGTGTTTAAATGATTTGTTTGGGTGGGTTTTTCTTTTTTCATTTTCCGTTTGACATTGTGGCAGTTTGATTATTACAGGTTGACTATTACGAGTTTGAATATTTGACCATTCGATCATGTAATATAGACCTGTTTTCACCCAGGTGGCCCAGATTAAACTCCCAGTATGGGAATGGGTCACACATTTTGGGGTTTAACTATAAACAGCTGCTACCAGTCACATAAGACTACTAGGGTCAATAATAATAGTGATGCGCTCCACAATTAGATCATCTTGCCCCATCTCAGTGTCTTGATGATCTTGCAATAGGGTGGGCTCACGTGCTGTAGTGTCCTCCACACTGCAGCAAACCTGGCCTTGGCACAGTTGAAAACAGAACTGCTGTGAGCTCTGCTTGATCTGTGAAATAGAGGTGGATGCCTAGTAAGAGTGGCACTTGAACTGCAGCCATTATCAGATGAATCCTAAGCAAGCTACACCATGAGTGTACTGAAGTGGCTTGCATAGTGGGTAGCCAGGTTTTTATTCAGTTTCCACCTGGAGTGGAGTGAAATGGTTTGAGTTGGGAGAAGCAACTCAGCTTGGGACTTGAGTGGTGTCCACAGCTGATATGTATGGCAGGAAGGACAGATCCACAGGGAAATGTACAGACCTTATCAGGTCTACGTGAAGCTCCAGAATCCAGACTCAGTCTTCTTCCCAATGGTGCTGACTGATTTGGCCCACATCAAGGTCAGGAAGTGCACTAGATTGTCTGCGCTCCCTGTGGAATTCTGAAAACTGCAGAACAGAGAGTGGAAAGGTCTCTCTTATTTGGCTGTGATCATGGTGGATATGTCACCCTGCATGATAGTGATCAAGATGAAGAGCATATCTGTGTGTTTGTGCATGTGTGTATGATTAGCAAGTAGGGAGCAGACTAGGCCGCTGCTCTGCACCTAATAAGGAGTCTGATCAAAACCACTAAAGCCAAATTTCAGTTAAATATAACCTCCCAAGCTAAAGACAACCATAAGACATTCTTTAGCTATATTATGAGGCTGAAAGGAAGTAAGCAGCAGTGTGCCAAAATGGTGGAAAATGGCACCACTTTTACTACACCAAGCAACACTGCAAATCTACTGATGAAGAAATTCAATGCAGACTTCAGTCCACCTTCCTCTCAGTTGCCACTATGGTGATCTCCATGCCACTCCTTGTTGTCACCAGGATACAGATCCTAGAGGTTCTCTCAAGTGCAAAGAGCATAGCATCTATGTGTCCTGATAACATGGCAGGATGTTTCCTAATTGGCTGAAATAGGCCCCCCAATTAAGCTATTAAATCTAAGCCTTGAAACCAGATGTGTGCCCATGGATTGGAAGAATGCAATTGTCATTTCATTTCACAAGTGTAACCCCTCTACTGATCTGAAAACTATAGAATAATTATTCTGGCCAGTGTAATCTGTAAAGCCATGGAAAGACTGGTCCTGGATATTACATGCAAAGACATGATGAATTTGTACACACTGGATCCCAGTCAGTTTTCGATTCTTATTGAACATGATGAGATTCTTTGAGAAGGTCACAAAGGTCATGGACGAAGGCACATCAATTCACATGGCCTATTTGGATTTGACCAAGGCTTTCAATACTATCCTCCACTCAGGTATAGTCAAAATATTACAAAGTATAAACGCATTCTACAAACACCTTCAGGAATGCATGGATCACGCAATCCCAAATAAAACCAGACTCAATCCCCCAAAGGCAGGCGTCCTGTCTGGTGGACCCCAGCCATAAACAAACTATACAATAGAAGAAGGAAGCTGCTACATGATAGAGCAAAATCCCTAAAAGGGAAGGCATCTCTGATCAGTATTAGCAAAAAACTACGGGCATGCATAAAATCATCTAAGGCCAGCTTCAAGAGAAAAACTGCACAAGACACTAAAGATAATCACAAGGCTTTCTTTAGTTATGTTAGGAACCTGGGTGGGAACTCCCAGATATGCTCAGAATTAGTCCAAAATGACAAAAAATACACTGAACCCACAGACATTGCCAACATCCTGGCTGACAGGTTCAGCGCAAATTTCTCCCCCCCCCAAAAGAGCAAATATCTATCCCAGCAGAGTGCTGCCCCCTGACATCTCAGACGCTCAGGTAAGAGCCGCCCTCTCAAAAGCAAAAAACACAACATCAATGGGACCAGACGGTGTCCCGGGCTGTGTCCTACATGACCTCCAAAAAGAGCTGAACCCCAACATAAAGCTACTGTTCAATCTCAGCCTTACTACAGGTTATGTACCCAAAGAGTGGCATACAGCAACAGTGGTCCCTCTCCACAAAGGTGGTGCCTCAGTGGATCCTGGAAACTATCGCCCCATAAGCCTGACTAGCTTGATCTGCAAAGCTATGGAGAGGATCATCATGGAACTCATAAATAAAGATATTGGGGACCTACAGACACTGGATCCTACCCAGTTCGGCTTTGTTAAGGGCAGATCCTGCCTCTTAAACCTGGTTGATTTCTTTGAAACAGTCACCAAGGCCATTGACGAGGGGAAGGTGGTCCACACAGCCTACCTGGACCTCGCAAAGGCCTTCGATACAATACCTCACTCAGGTATCATAGATAAGCTCTCCAGCTTAAATATAAACCCCTATGTCACTAGATGGGTTGCAAACTGGCTCAAGGACAGAACCCACATGGTCAGAATTGTTGGAACCATGTCAGAAGCCAAACCAGTTACAAGTGGCGTCCCACAGGGCTCAGTCCTGGGACCTCTCTTGTTCGGTATATATTTTTCGGAGGTACAGGCCAACACGGAAGGACTGTGGCTGACCAAGTTCTCAGATGACTGCAAATTGGGCGCCATAATCGACTCCCCAGCTGATACAAGCATCCTCCAAAAGGGTCTCATAGAAACTGATAACTGGTGCCAGAGCTATGGCCTCAAGCTAAACGCCAAAAAGTGCATAGACATCCCCTTTGGCAAAAACAAAGTGCCCCCAAATTACCACATAGGTGGTAATCCATTAAGTATGGAAGAAGTAATTAGGGACCTGGGACCCAAGTTGATAGCAATCTCTCATTTGACAACCACGTGGCCAAAGTGGTTAGAAAAACATTCTATATAGCCCACCTAATCATGAAGGGATTCACATCTAGATCAGGAGAGGTCATTGTGCCTCTTTACTCATCCCTCATCAGGCCCATAATTGAGTACAATGCCCCTTTCGGAATGTACCTCACCAGACACCTGCAGCAACTAGAAAGACCTGAAAAGTACCTCACCAAGAGGATCAAAGGGCTCAAACAGATGCCATATGCTGCCTGGTTAAAGAAACTCCAGTTCTACTCGGTTGCATACTGCCTGCTTAGAGGTGATCTGTGCCTGACGTATAAAGCCACGTATAACCCAGAATTAATGGACATGCTGCACCTCAGAAAATCCAAATCCCATCGAGCTATGCGCTCGAGGGACTTGAACCTCAGCACTGAAATAAATAAGACATGCTGGAGGGACAGATTCATAACCCAGAGGCTCCCTTCACTCTGGAATAAAATCCCAGTCCAAGTTAGGCAGAGTCCCTCACTGACTCTCTTCAAGAGGAATCTTGATGAGTGTATGGGAGATCATAGGTTTACCCCGGGTTTCACTTCTGTGTCACTGTTAGACAGAGGCGCAATAAACTAACCTCAAAAAAGGGCATAGTAAAATTCATGTAAAATGGGTGGCGAAAGCCAACCACACTCTGGCTAAGCTTACAAATGCCCTAGGGCAGATAGCCTAGTATGAACCTATGAACCTATGTAAATAAACCTGCATGTCACCTGCTGGCTAGCCAACTGGCTTTTACAGAAGATGCAAGAGATATGAATAGTTGACTCCACCTCAACTAAAAGGGCAGTCATAAATGGAATTCCCCACAAACCAGTAATGGGACCGCTCCTGTTTAGGATTTACTTCTCAGATGCCGAGGCCAATGCAAATGGGCTGGGGCTGACCAAGTTTGTAGAAAACTACAAGCGCAGGCAGTTACAGAATCCTCCAAAGACACAAACATCCTCCAGGAGGGTCTCACACAAATGAGCAGTTTGTGTAAGAACCACTTATTCAAACTGAAACCAAAATGTTATAATGGTCTTCTTTGGTAAATCATCCATCCCTGCAAACTACAACATTGACAACACACCTCTTAAGGTAGAAATGATAAGGATTTGTGGACTTATGATGTTAGTGATCTGTCCTTTGACCAACACATGTCCACCAGTTAGGAAGTCATTTTATATAGCAAAACCTATAAGTAAGGGCATTGGATCCAGGTCCAAGGAAGATACTATCCATTTGTTTTCAGCCCCCATACAACTAATCTTTGAGTTGTGTACATGCAAAGGCACAGGCTTCAACTTGAATGTCAATAGAAATTTCTTACCAAAAGATTCCAGGGAGTCCAACACATGATTTATGGGGGCCATCTTAGATCACTCTCTAGTCACCAGATCTCTGCCTAGCCGTTAAGGCATCATGTACAGTACAAACCTACTTCATGTCCACAAAAACAATAGTATCACAAACATCTGCTCTAAGGATTTTACCCTTTTCAGCAATCTAAACAGGAGATGCTGGAGAAACAAATACACCCCACAGAGGCTGCCACTGCTCTGGAACAGGCTTCCCATCCATGTAAAACAAAGTACGTCCCTGACCCAATTCAACAATCTCAACAAGAAAAATGCAAATCTATCCCTGTGGTGACACTTATGTCTCTGCTGGACAGAGGTCATTGACTTACAAAACTGAAACTTTATCATGGTAACAAGGGTAAATTTGGCTAGGCTTGTAACTGGGCCCTTGGGCCATTAGCCTAGTAACTTGCTATGATCATATCTATAAAAGGGAATGCATAGCACATGGGAATTATGCTTAGCTAGGGTTAAAGAGCTCCCTCCATCCACTAGCTTGCCATATTTCTATCTCTATAGGGTTTCACTCTCTCAGCCTTTCATTTGCCTACTCTGTGAACTTGAGCAGGTCACTTAAGCAGATATTGCTCCTGGGTCACCCCCATAAAAGGACTGTGCATCCAGTGGGCCTACCTGGTTAATAAATGGGTGTGTAATATTTACGGGATATGTCACTCATAAAGGGAATTTTGTAAACCATATTCTATAAAATGTCAAAATTTACGTCCCTTAAACAATATGGATGGGAATGGGTTAGTTTACACACCAGGAACATGAAGAAAAGTACTCTGTTCAAGGATTCAGCATATACTGAAAAGAGTTTCTGTTTGTTTCTGTTTAATGAAAAGAAGCAATCAGAAACTGTGTTATTCACTTTTAAAAAGTGAAACACATAAAAGGAGGCAGGAGAGCAGGAATAGGCCCACCAAAATGTATTTAAACATAAGCGCTTTCGTCAAGTAAAATACAAAACTTCATCTCTTTTAAAAAGTGAACAGTCACATTGATGGTACTCAGAAAATTCCCTTTATTCACACTATATGTACTGCCTACTGTCATATGAATACATGTGCTTACACACACACACACACACACACACACACACACACACACACACACACACACATGCACACACACACACACATATATATATATCTATATATATCTATATATATATATATATATATATATATATATATATATATATATAGATAGATAGATATAGATAGATATATATATATATATATATATATATGTCACTGAATATGTGTTATGGGTATATAAGAACAACACTATACCCTTTCTGTCTCGCTACAGAGTAAAACACTAACCCCCGGATTCACACATCCTCCGTGTAAGACTAAATAAGTCTTACTTATAGGCTGCAGTTGAACGGTATGACGTCAGCGTGCCATGAATATTCATGAGAGCACGCTGGCTCTACCCCAAGTCTAACACGGACTGTGCAGGAAAGCAGGGGGTGTGTCCGACTGCCGAGCAGTCTAAAGGTCCACGCCCCTGCAAGTGTCTGAAATGTAAAATGTCAACACACAAGAGCAAGTCCGCTCAAATGTCCATGTACCCAACACCACACTCCCTGACATTGTAAACCCCCAGCACAGTTATAAAAAGTAAAACATTTAATTTTTTTTTTCTAATTCCCGATATAGCTGTCCGTATTTGCGCGTGTGTGCGCGGTTGTGCCCATTGCTTAGCTGCAGTTAGCAATCTTGACATGGAAGAGTATAATAAGGAATGTTTATGCAAATTACACCAAATAGTAATAGCGTTGTGGTAGAGCGTTTGCACAAAGAGGAGGCATTCACGGTTCGAGTCCCACCACTCCCCTTCTTATTGTATGTTCAAAATAAGTATATGAAATAATTCCTGACATATATGATTAAACTTTTACTAAAAAGCATTGAAATGACTTATGTGTCAGTGAGCAAAATGTATATTTATAAAAGAACCTGACATATAATTGGCCACAGTTAAGCAACACTTTACCCAGCGCAATATAATTGCCCACAATTAAGAAATGCTTTACCCATCGCAATATAGTTGCCCGTAGTTAAGCAGCACTTTAACCAGTGCAATGTTGTTGCCTATAGCTAAATAGCGGTTTACCCAGCGCAATTGGTTTGTGCAGAGGTGAGCGCCGCACCAACAAGCGCACCATCAGGCAACGTGGAGCAACTCAGAGCAAAGTTGCTTAAACACAGCCACGCCCCCTAACCTGTCTGGACAGTAGTAAAATAAAAACCAATGACAAAGGTTCGAACCCAGGACACTGTGCACCATAATCAAAGTACTGAACCACTAAGCCACGACAGCTTAGGATAAACATCCACTGTTAACATATATATACTTATAAATGGTAGATTAACCATTGCTAAGCAGGTCTGCAGTCAGCCGAGAATTTTCAAAAACGGCCAATCACCAAAAAGTGTGGGAAATGTGGCATATTTAAGCTCCATAGGCGGGAATACTCACCATAACTGATTGTAGCTCCCATCTGCAGTTAGAATGTCTGGTGCTGGAGAGGGTAGCCCAATAATACAGCTATAAAATGCCCTGAATAAATTCTCTGCATGTACAGTTATATAACATAAGTCAGAGAGCCAGAAATAGAGTGCAGTAACCCATTAATAAAGGTAAAATAAATCTGGAATACTATCTCTGCATGTACTGTCATATAAAATAAGTGAGCGAGCCTAAAAAAAGAGTGTTGTAACCTATCAATAAAGGTATAATATGTCCTGAATAGGTCTTCCGTATGCACTGTAATAACAAGTAAAGGAGATAGCCTGTAGAAAAGAGTGTTTAATGTAATTAATAAAGGTACAATACTTTGCGTGTGTCTGTGTCACTTACTTAGAAATGTTATTGTACCCTTGCATTACATAAATAGTACTGTTGTATTAGGTGCTGTCAACCCACAGTTGTGCAGTCCCATATAAAGTGGATGAGGGAAGTGCCAGTAGCTGTGAAGCATATAACAGTCCTCAACATTTGTTAAATGGCTGTCATGCATAGGTAAATCTGGCACACGAGTAGCTAGTCAAGGTGTTCCCCAGAAATGTGAGTGTGCTACATGAAATGTAGGGTTCTGTAGAAAACTAAGTGGAAATGTAACTTGAACACATCCAGATATGTAGATACAAAAATATAAAAATAAAATACAACTATGTAGCAGTAACATCTGCATCTTGGACAGTTACTATGTCAGATATATGTCAGGTATATAAAGTCCCAGAAAAGAAACGTATTAACTTGAAGACAAACAAAAACCAAACCAAAAAGATGTTATAGTTGGCTACAGGTTTCTGAAGAAGTTCACGTAAAATAAAAGGTGGATGAAAGCGCTAAAGCATTGTGGAAAGTGGAGTTCATTGTAGCCAACTATAACATCTTTTTGGTTTGGTTTTTGTTTGTCTTCATGTCAGGTATATAATGAACTAGCCAAACCCATTACACAATCTAATGCATGTTGCCTAGTGTAATAATATATGTAGGGGATATACACCTGCAGTCAATAGGAATGTAGTGTAGAGTAAAAGTACTAATAAGATGTTAATGGAGGTTTCTTTTTACACCCTACTCCATGTGCATAAACAATGCAATTCCATACCTCAATGGGTATGTCTAATTTCAAAACATTGCGACATATGTCCTATTGTTCTATAAAAATCTGCATTTACTTTGATGCATATGCAATGTTCAAACACCACAATCTTGGTGGCCTGTTGCCACCAATCATCCCTGCATGCTGTTGGAATGTCCACTGTCATTCAATATATGCATGTGTTATGCTTGCTGTTCAACTGTTGTAACCCTGGTGTGTTGGGTTAATGGGACTATTACTGCATGCTGTTACAACTAATTTGGAATGCTGTTGTCTATGTTGTAATTAAACACACCTAATCTCAGAACGTATGTGAAGGCCGGTCCCAGCAGACCCACCTGTCCCTCCTCAGCTGGCGATTGCAGTTGGCACCAGTAGGTCTGGTGCCCAGCCCAGGTTACCCTCCTCCATTGATCCTGTGCCACCTTTGAGTGGAAGTGCTGCAGGGGATGGGGCTCATTCCCCCCTGCAAGCGTGGGCAGAGAAGGGCCACCTGTCACCCTCCAAAGGGTCCAAGTTGTGGTGCGTGGGGAGATCCAGCGTTTAGTCGCTGATCCCCTACGCCAGCTCGAGGTGAGAGTGGCGCGATTCACAGGTGAGCCTGCCCCTCCTACGCAGCCCCCAGCACAGCGACCCTCGGGTCTGTGAGGGTTCAGTGGTGACTGCCCATGGGTGGGGATCTCATTCCCACTGTTACAATCTGTGGGCTCATGGGCTTGCGATTTCCAAACATCCGTCCCCGTCAATTGTGTTCACCCACCCCATGTGTCATACTCCACCCCTGTATGTGTCTTGTTTGTCTTGTCTGTTTACCTCCCCAACCTACCTCCCCAAATATACCTACTTCCTCTACCTCACTTTCCACTCTCACTTGAAAAAAAAAAAAAAAAAAAGGGCAATCTGTACCCATAAAAAAATACGCCCCATACATAACTGAGCATTTCGCACACATGTCCGCTGGACATGTAAACTGATAATTATAATTGGCAGTACAACATACTATGTTGTCCTCACCCCTCTCCCAGGGGTGGAAGGTTTCAAATTTCACTCTGAATTTATTGCATATGCACAGCTGTTGCTGGTAAAGAAATGGGCAGTTATGGACCTTCCCTACACCCGTCCTGCACATCCCGAGCTTGTTTTCCTACTGTCTTTCCCTCTTTGTACCTCCTTTTTCACCACTTTCCTATCTCCCCATTTTCTTTTCTTTCAAAGAAATTAGCGCGGGGGTTAGAGGGAGTAAGATCTTTTAAGCAGTAGTAAGCGGGTTTAAGCGAGTATGCGCATGTGTGCGCTTAGCTAAGCATCGCTAAGCATCACACAAACCCAAGCAAACCTGCTTACAACTGCTTAAAAGTGCCTTAATCACTCTATGTCAGGGCCCTTGTTCTGCTCAGCAGCAAAATAAAACACCTCTGTTAGTCTCAAACCCCAGACCTTGGACACACTAGACTGCATGAAGTACCACTAAGCCACAACAGCTATATAATAACTTGGTGCTGAAATAAATATATCATGCATTACAATGAGTGGATGTAAAGGAAAAATAGGAAGGCCATAACACAAAGCTTGTTCTGTGGATCTTAACCAGCAATTGTTGTGGAATTGCATTACATGAGTGTGATGTGAGAAGCAGCCATTCAAGCAGCAAATAATGTTACAGAGGCACTTTACAACCCCCACACAGTATCATAGCAGGACAAACAGTGGCATATCTGATTAGGGCAGAGGCCATACTTCCTAACTGTGACTACTTTTCGGGGGATGTCCCTAATTGTGAAACATATCTTAGCTGTGTCCCTCTGAATCCCTCTGAAAAGTACTGAAGTCAGTCAGAAAGGTGGGGTATTACACAATGAATACTGACAATAATAACAGTAGACACCACTTGTACTTCATAAAAGGAGTACTAATCCATATGCACTGCTTCACTCAAGTCTACACTTACTGTCCCTATTATGTGTAAGGTGTACCTCACTTTTAACTACCTATCCCTGACTCCATGCAAAGATGTATCTGAGTGTTTCATAGGCCTGGCAGAGGCACAAACACACAGGCATATTCTGCTGTTACACACTCTGCAAATAGCTTTGGTAGGACCTCCACAAGCATACCCTTATGTAGGAGTACAACACAGAAATACCAAAGGATGTAGCCATGTACTGGTAGCAACTGACTGTAACAATGCCATTGTACCAGTCCTGAAAACACCCATGAGTTGCACAGACAAAGAATAACAGTGTAACTTCTGGCTACCATCCGGATAGGATCACAGTTGGGAACTATGCAGACAGACCACCTGCCTTGATAAACTAACAGGTACACACCAATCCTTTAAGTCCAGTAAGATAATATTCACACAATAATACATAATGCTGTCTGTATATAAGCACCCCCCACAATTAAAATATACTTGTGTGATTAGGGTCTACCAAGGGTGTAGGTAGGCATACTCGGTACTGGAATTGTCCAGTTGTCCTGAGAACCCTGTGTTAATGTCAACAATAAAAAACACAAACCCTGCAGAAGTGAGTACATTAATATTCACAGTATAACAGTTCACAAACAGTTCATGTGCCAAAAGAATACTTCTCAATAACTACGTTTGTATGGTAGTTAATTATATGAGTAGAAAAGAAACTACATAGTCACATAAATGTTGTGTAAGCATTTTTAGGGGTGAGTTAAACTCTACACTGATAGCTCTGTACTGGAAGTGGCAACAGTCAAGTCCGAGTACAACATGTACAACACTGTCTACACCTCTAGCTTCAGATATAAGAAGTATACCAACCTTCTGACTTGCACAATAGTGTCCACAACTAATAAGCATGGGCTCCACTCTGGAAATCTGAAAGGGCTATGCCTACATACCTTAGCAATTTATAGCATTGGGTTGCTATGACAGTGAGTACTGCAATTACCACACAGCAGTCTGTATGCATTTACCAAATGCTGGGCACCAGTTGCTGCAGAAGGCATCACATGCACATGCTCAGATACCTATAAAAGCAGATTGTACTTGCTATCCCCACATGCAATCATTACATTGCACATGTCAGCAACTCTAGAACTCCTGGAGACTAGTGACAAACTGTAGTACTTAATAAATAAATATTTAATTAAGTAACAAATATATATACTTAATTATAACCTAAATGTATTAATTAAGAAAAAAAAACTTAATAACCAAAAATAAAACTTAAGTAAAAAACTTTACTTAATAAAAAAAAAAAAAATTGTCAAAGCATACACAGATGGACCTGAAAGGGACAAACAGGTATGTAACAGATTTGTAGTTACCGGCAAGTAGTAGATGTTTATAAATAGTACTGTACATACTCTGAAACATGCATATGTGGCAGCAGTAGGTATGTATACACTGATGCCATGCATAACTACTGCCATGGAGAAATTAGTGTGTACCTGTGTGCAGTGGGACATAACTGTGACATATGTAGCTCAGCATTATATGTCAAACATCTGAACATGTTATCTATGGTCTGTACAGTACTGCGTTTAATGGCAGTTTGGGGGAGTAGTGCAAACATCTATATAAACTTGGATGTGACAGATTAAGACATGCATGATAGTCACATAATGTGTAGCTTAGCATTGGCAACTGCTGTACCAGGCTAGTATAGTAATGTAGCATTTGCAGCTATATATACTCCCTTTACTATTACTGTATGCACACATGTGACAACTGTCCATGTTGTAGCAAGTCCCAACAGGTCATCCATGAGGTGTATGGACTTACAACAGTGTGGACCCTGTGTGTGTATGGCACACACATATGGAGAGATATACATGTGTCTGATATATTAGCATCTGAACATGTGCATAGAGCAAGGGACATACTGCAACTGTTTGTGAAGGGTGGACATTTATATGTTGGTGCAGGTTGGTATGTGCATATTTATATGTAGGTTGTAGTGTGTGTCAAACATGACAGCATACAGTGCTGGCATATGATATGTGGTGTTCACCGTGGGTATGATTTGTTAGGTTTTTAGTCTTCTAGATAGGGGGTCCTGCTAAAGATACATGGGCTGAGAATGCCTTCTATGCATTCTGCACAAGACTGTGCAATATCATTACATAACTGTATCCCTCTCAACCTTTGCATAATTGATATTCCCACCATGAAAGGTGGACTGTATATGTGCCAATATGTATATCTATATGTACACCAATGGATGTTCATATGTACGCTCAAGCTCAATGTTGTAGATGTATTGCCATCCCTGTTGTTAAAAACCCTGTACCCATGAACTACCACATAGGTGGTAGTCTACTCAACACCAAAAGTGTGATAAGAGACTACGGAAATCAGGTGGACAGTAGTGTCCCTTTTGATAATCACAGTGCCACACTAGTCATGTAAACTGAGTACGGTCCACATGTCATCAGAAAAGGTGTGTCATCCATGGAAATAGCGGTCAGTGTTCCACTCTACTCATCAGTCATAACACCCATCATAGAGTACAATGGTCATGTTGGTATGTACCTCAGAAGACATCCACAGCAACTGTAGACGCCAGACACATACCTCACAAAGAGTATTGCCAGACTCAAACAGATGCCCTATGCAGACTGTCTTACAAAACCACAGCTACACTGTGTCGCATACCGCCTACCCAGAGGCTACCTCTGCCTAACATACAAAGCTATGCCAAACCCACAGGTGTTGGACATGCTCCATGTAAACAGATGAAACTCCATACAAGCTACACACTGTACTGATCTAAACCTTGTAACGTCAAAAAGCAGAACATGCTTGAGTGGTACATTATCATCTCAGACACATACCATACTCTGGAACTAACCACCTATCAAGAGCAAATAAAGGTCCTCATTAGCAGCTGCCATGAATAATCATGATGATTGGATGTGAGATAGGAAACACAACCTGGGAATCACCTCTGTGGCTCTGCATGACAGGGGCACATGAACCTACATTACATGAGTGTTGAAGGGCAGGGTACTATATGGCTAGGCTTCCATAGGCCCTACTGATAACAGCCTATTAGCTACCTAGGACCTGATACACACATGCATGTACTTGTTGCATTACTTGCTATGTGAGGTTGACTGAGTGTGATGGTGAATGTGTAGGCAAATGTGTCAAAGTTGTGTATATGTGTGATAGCCTAGTGGGAAACTGTTCATATCATGGTATGTAGTGTTGTAGCTCTAATCCCAGCAAAGATACATATGCTATTGCTAGGCAGGAAAAGCAGTATGGCATACGGTGTGACGTAGTCCCATGGTGTTCACTGGAGTGTGCCATTGTAGGCTAAAGTGGTATATGTATGCTTATTGATTGTTAACACTAGTGAATACAAATCCCATATGAACTGTAGTACTACCTGAAGCTGTAGGCCTAAACAGCACAGTATGGTTTATATCCACATTGCTTGGAAACACTGTTTTGTTTTTTACCTGTAGTCCTCACACATTACATACCTCAGGCATGAGGTTTGGTAGGTGCTGACACACAGTACTGTATGGTACACAGGTAAAACTAATCTGGGTTCCCATACCTTTGTGTCTTGTAGGTATGTCTGATGTGTGTGTGGGTATGCCTGTAACATGGCCTCGGTGGTATGTGTGTCACAGGATATAAGTGCATATCTAGCAACATGTATAGTGTAGTACAGCAGTATGCCACCTATAGTGATGAATGTGCACATATGTTACTGAGGGGTTTGCTATCAACAAGTAGTGTGGTGTACTGGTAGTACTGTAACTGTACTTTACATTAATTTCAATGGATGACAAATGTCTGTATGCATTAGCTTCATATACACCTCCTATGGCTAGGTGGTGCATTGTGTCACATACAGTGTGCCATGTACTGTTGTATAGTCTTACATACTGGTTTCACTTTGTTGCTGTGCAGAACATGGTTTGGTATATAGTATGTGCCAGGCACGGTCAGGCAGTTGTGGGCTGAGCAGTCATATGTGGTATTAAAAGTGTGTATCTACTGACAGCCAATAGGTTGCTATATATGGCATTTCATTGAAGTCTGTACTTTAGAATGTTAAGTGTGCCACATGACTTACTCACAATTACTGTTTTATTGTCTTCCAGGGACATGTCTCACAACAAGAAACCTGCGTATTCCCCTGAGGAGGAGGAAGTCATCGTAGATGCCCTGATACATCATCACAACCTGCTGTTTTCCAGAACCAGCCAGGACCAGCATGGGCACACTGCACTGTGGTAGGATGTTGTTCATCAGGTGAATGATGTAGGTATGCATAACTGGACTTATGAGCAGGTACGCCATCACTGCAGTGATTTAATCAGACATTTCTGGCAGCATGCCTCCGATGTCCACAGACAACAGCTTGCCACAGGTGGTGGTGCAGCAACACACACCCCCCCTCACCAGAGTGGAAGAGCTGCTCCTCAGCGTGGTGGCTCCTGGCCAACCAGTACAACAGACCTGTGTCATCATGGAGGCTGGAGTCACCCAGCACGTCGATACAGAGCGTGCAGGTAACATGGCATATCTGTAGACCACTGTTAGCTCAATTGTTAGAACATGCATTTATCAGAGGTGTACTGTGTATTCAGAAGATGTGGAGCCTGGTGTCATGCAATACTTATAATCTGGGACATAATCTGTATGCCTGTGACTGTCACCTCTTGTACTACTGTAAAATTGCAAACTCACACCAGCAGTGCCATAGTTGTTGACACTGACAAACTGTCTCATATCCTTGCAGGTTCCTCTGGTGTGATAGCAAGACAGCAGACCCATGCTGGTGAGTGTTCTACATTTAATATAGCATATGACATGTGCATGTCATAGGAGAGTTGGCCATATACACATGTTAAACACCTACACATAATGCATGCTCTGCATGTTCTCTGTGGGACTATGCACATCCCAGTAACATGAGTAGCTGCCTCAAACACATGCAATACACAGAGCATCCCAACCAATTGTGGTACACTGTAGTGGACACTGTATAGGCAGAGTCAATACACATGCACACAACATACACCACTTTGTCATATGCAGTAAGTATTAATATGATACACATGGCATATGTAGACACCTACTGTAAGGTCATACTCCAGTATCCGAAATGTCATCAACACAGCACACATACTATACCTGAGGGGGAGAGGCCTATCATGGGGTGGTGTGACACTCTTCAACACACAACACAGTCATGTTAGGCAATGCTCCCTATTGAACACCTGACATACCCATGTAACAACTGGCTGTGAAATGGTTAATGTAGCCAAAGTGGTGCAGGTCAGGCACAGCAAGATAGTTGCCAGTGTGACATACATTACTGGCCTTGAGTGCCCACATGATGCTGCCTGATGATGGCTCATGGTACTACACTACATCCAGTTACTGTAACTACAGTACTACACATAGCATTCATTGTTATACACCTGACAGTTGTGTGCATCCGGCCATGGTATGTATACCTATGAGTGATGGTACACAGGACATTGGAAAGCGTTTCAGACTTGCACTGCAATGTTGTGTCCATGTACACATTGTGTTCCAGGGTGAGGCCAATCATTGAACAACACACATGCATCAACGACATGTATACTGTTATCAACAAGAACTCTCTACACTCGCACTGCATGCTGTTGAGCAATACACATCCTGCATGCTGACACGTGTGATAGGACTCTTTGGCTTGTGATATGGTATTCCACCATCAACCACTAATGAATATGTTCCATATTGCTGTTGGTGAGAGTGTGTGTGTGTGTGTGTGTGTGTGTGTGTGTGTGTGTGTGTGTGTGTGTGTGTGTGTGTGTGTGTCAACTTGACTGAGTAGTGTATTTGTATGCATGTGTGCATGTGTTCATGTGTTCATGTGTTTATGTGAGCATGTGAGCATGTGTTCATGTGTGCATGTGTGCATGTGTGCATGTGTTCTAACATCCTGTACAGATGGTAAAGTGTGTTTCCTGTCTCCCTCTCACAGGTGCTGAGGTATTGTTGAATGAGTGCAGCAGGGAACCTGAAGTCACTGCCACAAATAGTGGACATGATGATACATGTGTTGTGGCACAGGCAGGTTTGACAGGGTCTGTCGTTGGTCCGCCAATCGACAGTACACAGCTTTCCACCCCATCTATGCGCACATACATACTTACAAAAAATGAAATTTGGTCTTTAAGGGACTAAGAAACTCTTGTTCCCACCAAGACATAACTAAGTTAGCATAAGAAGGTGCAGCTGGCGACCCCATAGCTACACCTCTTTTTTGTCTATAATAGGATTGACCAAATAAAAAATAATTGTGATGTAACAAAATGTCTAAAAATCTACAAATGGTAGAAATTTGACCTACACTGTATTCCTGATTTTTACTTAACAAACTACGTATAGCCTCAACCCCTTCTTCATGGGGAATGCAAGTATATAAGGAAACCACATCCATGGTGAAAATAATATGGGTGTTGGGATCAATTTATTAAGGATTCCTGGTATTTCTTTAACAAACTAAAGGATTTTGCTGACAGTGATACATTTGATCCCAACACCCATATTATTTTCACCATGGATGTGGTTTCCTTATATACTTGCATTCCCCATGAAGAAGGGGTTGAGGCTATATGTAGTTTGTTAAGTAAAAATCAGGAATACAGTGTAGGTCAAATTTCTACCATTTGTAGATTTTTAGACATTTTGTTACATCACAATTATTTTTTATTTGGTCAATTCTATTATAGACAAAAAAGAGGTGCAGCTATGGGGTTGCCAGCTGCACCTTCTTATGCTAACTTAGTTATGTCTTGGTGGGAACAAGAGTTTCTTAGTCCCTTAAAGACCAAATTTCATTTTTTGCAAGGTGCAAGTGCTTTCTTTCCTCGACCAAGGTTACTGTTGGTTTTGGTTACTTCGTGGTTTTTTATCTGGTTATTTTGTTTATTACCACCCCATGGCTGAGGAAGTTGAGGAACAGTTATTAAACTTAACAATACATCCTAGTCCAGGAGCAGATATAGGCAATACCAATAACTTGTTGGTTACTACTCTTATTGACATTCAAAATTCGCTAAAATTCTTAGTAGCAAGGGCTACTACATCACAGTCTGCGGCGAACGCCTCGAGTCCTATTGGTTCATTCAAAGAAATGGATACCATCATCGAAATAGTAGAAGAATCCGGTCTTCCTAAAGATCAAGTGAAAGCAGCTGGTGTTCACATCTCCCGCCTACACCAACATAGCGAGTTTGGAGTAAAACCACTACTGGATACTTTTACTAATCCTTTTGGTGAACATTCTGGGCACGCACAGTCTTTTTGCAGCGAAGAAATTAACAAAAAATGCAATCTTTTGACCAAACTACTGAAAAGGTATCATTCTTTAGTTGTAGAAAATTGTTACTTTGAATGCTGCATTGAGTTACAAATCATGCCGAAAGGGCTAAGATTTTTTAAATACCCTAACGGCGTTTCCATCGGAGATCCGATGTTTGAAACCTTGGTATCTTTCTTTAACGAAGCAGGGTTGTCCTTTTTAAAGTTGTTAATGGATAACAATTCTACCAAAATGGGCTTCTTAAGAGAAGAAATTTGTCAAGTAGAGGTTCATATTAAAACTATGGTAACCAACAAAAATCAAGTCGAACTTTTTAACAAGTTGACTGAAGAGGTAGAAAGACATTCAGTGGAGGTTACCAACAGGAAACATTTTAAATTGATGCGGGACATTGCTTCTTATGAATCGAAGACCGCTTACAATTTTTTTGCACCAGGCAACAAGGATAGTAACATTAAAGCACCAGTGTTTCATAATGTTAACAAGCGCAATTACAGATCTGTTGTAACTGATAATGCCAGTAGGGCTATATTTAACACCAAGAACGTGAAGAAAGTTCCGACAACTTTTTCTAAAAACTACAGTCAATGTTTTTAGTAGCAAAAGTCCAGCAATTGTTGAGAACGCTGACATTGTTACTAATACTGATCCATCTGACACTAACGTTTTAGAAAACGAAACAACTGACGAATGTATCGTTAAGGCAAAGACTGGTGGGGGTAGCATTAATTCTACTACAGGTGCTTCTTCATCATCTTCTTCTTTTTTTGCCAAAAAAATTCCACCTGTCAAAAAGACTGTACTAACGAGGAGTCGTACCTTTCTGGGGTCAAACTCGTCAGGAGATGAGACCTAACATCACAGTTGGATGGTTTTGATATCATTAATTTAACAGATGTCACTTTTAACACTAAGGAATTGAATGTGTTAAGGCTAGGCTTTAACTTTGTTCCCACAACTAAAGCTGATTTTAGTAAAACAGTCGTAGACATTAAAAAATATGTTAGGAAATTAAACCTTTGTTATTTAATGCACGACATCCCAGAGACAAGCAAAGCTTTAATCAAACCTTCTACCTACAATCCCCAGTTAACTCATACTATTCAAGTATTTGAAGAGATATGTATACAAGAGCTTGACAATGTTTTGGCCAAGAATACTGGAAGTAAACATAATTTAACATTTGAGGATAGAAAAGCCTTTAAACAGCTGTGTAACAAAAATCATACCTTAAGATTTATGAGAAGTGACAAAGGGGGCAACATTGTCATTATGACGCAAGATTCTTACAAAAAGAAAATGTTAGAAATGCTGGACAACAAAGATGAATATGAAGTTGTTCCACTTCATGAAATAAATAAAAAACAATGGTTAATACATTCATATTTATATGAAGCTCTGATGTCCAACGAGATTAATATAGATGTCTATGAATTTTGTGTCACAGATAAACCTAGGATAGGTGTTCTTTTCGGAATACCGAAAGTGCACAAAAATCTTTCAGATCCACCATTTAGACTGATAGTGTCTTCCCCACATTCTGTTACTGAAGGGATATCACCTATTGTAGATGCTACCCTAGGGCCATTAGTTTCTAAACAGGAATCCTTTATTAAGGATTCCTGGTATTTCTTTAACAAACTAAAGGATTTTGCTGACAGTGATACATTTGATCCCAACACCCATATTATTTTCACCATGGATGTGGTTTCCTTATATACTTGCATTCCCCATGAAGAAGGGGTTGAGGCTATACGTAGTTTGTTAAGTAAAAATCAGGAATACAGTGTAGGTCAAATTTCTACCATTTGTAGATTTTTAGACATTTTGTTACATCACAATTATTTTTTATTTGGTCAATCCTATTATAGACAAAAAAGAGGACTAGCTATGGGGTCGCCAGCTGCACCTTCTTATGCTAACTTAGTTATGTCTTGGTTGGAACAAGAGTTTCTTAGTCCCTTAAAGACCAAATTTCATTTTTTGCAAGGTGCAAGTGCTTTCTTTCCTCGACCAAGGTTACTGTTGGTTTTGGTTACTTTGTGGTTTTTTATCTGCACATACATACTGCCAATACATCCCTCAACATCAATGGCCTTAGCTGAGGAACAGCATACAGTAAGCATTGACCAGGATATTGTGGTATCTATGGCACATGCAACCCCACACAGCAGCCATGCCCAGACACCTGGAATGGTACCACATAGACATATGTCCAGGGGTTCTCGTGGGAGCACTGCTGGTCATAATGCCCCTGGCAGATGTGCCCCCACAGGTCTCAAAACCTCAGGTATGTTCCCGGCTGTAATGCAGGCACAGGCACATATGGAATGGTACACCAGGCAGGGACTAAGGGCGCAGAGGGCTCATAACACCGCTATCAATGACAGTATCTGTGACCTTGCCGGTGCCATCCGTAATCATACAGAGGTCATTGATAGATGGGGGAGATACTAGATGTCCTCCGCAATGCAATGTCCATGTGCCAGGACAGTGCAGGACGGCTGAGACATTGCCATGGATGTATACCAGCAACATCATCAGCTGGCAGTCATCGCAGATGACACACAAGTCCCAGCCGCTCCCGTAGTGGCAGTACCAGCCCCAGCAATGTTGGGGCTGGGCTGTCGGTAGACCGTCCTAGACAACCACGTGCACGTGGCTCTGGCCAGTCTCAGCAGGGACATGGGTCCAGTCAACATCCCTCTGCCTCTGACGATAGTACCCAGTCTGGCTTAGTACCTGATACTGTCTGTGTCACCCCTGCCAGGCACAGGTACCGTGTCCGTGGCCGGAGACAGTGATCTGTACAGCCTGGCAGGTACAGTCTGTGGCTGTTCCACAATCTTCCGTATTTGGCAGCCACAAGGGGGAACTGTGTGCATGCAGACACACACACATAAACCCAACACCTAGAGCTAACACATACACACACACATTAAATCAACACTGACACATACTGTACTGTTGTCCCTCACACACACACACACACACACACACACACACACACACACACACACACACACACACACACACACACACACACACACACACACATGTCAATTGGATGGGTCATTGTCGGGCTCTGGCAAACCAATAACACACCCTGTGCATATGATGAAACTGTGCCACCTCCTGTCATCTGTGACATTGATGCAGGAACAGGCTAACATGGTGCTGATGCACAGGGTGACCTAATAGCAGTGTAGCAATGTTAGCATGTTGTCAACAGTAAAGTGTAATTATATCCTTGTAGGTATATCTGAGCAGGCATAATGCATCAAAGCTATGATTATCAATGTAGTATTGTTTACACCAGTGTTAATTCCAAGACTGTATTGTCTGTCCATGTGCCACTTGGCTGATGTGTGTGGTACTGGCAGCATGTGTTGGTGAGTGGATGGTACATGTGTGAAGTGTGCAGTACAGATTTGCAGGTGTACATTTGTGAACATGGTGGAGGTGCACTGTCTGCATGTATGTGCATAGTGGACACATGGGAAGGGTGACATGCCCTGTATTACACAGTGTTAACACTTCATATTTCCTATTGGTGGCCAGTATGCATTTTACTACACATATGTTACGACTTGGGAACACATGTGTGTATGACATGGTATGACACTATGCTGTGGGTGATACTGTTAATATCGGTCATTGCTTTGCATTCTGGTAGTGTACATAACCTCAACAGCCTGATTTTAACCAATCGTTAGATGATGTCTTGACAACTGACACACAGCTGTAGGATACACAGTAGCATTTGAATCCTTCCGGTACTGTACTATGCCAGTTACCAGTGGTATTGACCACCACACATTCTCGTGACCACTCCTGTTTGGCATGTGGCTGTCCTAGGTACAAGCAGACACACTAGGGATATGTCCATTCACATCTGGTAATGCATACAGTGGCCTACAATGCATTCTCCGGATTAGACACTTATCCTCCACACAGGTATCATACAGACAGATACCTGTTGACCAACCCGTGCTGTGAAGCTATAAGACAACTATAGCATATTCATCCACATTTACTATACATAGTATCCTGACAGTACCACATTGGTAGTAGCCCACAACATGAAGCAGGGGTACCAATGTGTACATACAGCCACATGTGATGTCATCTGTCCTTTGATATTCATATTCCCAAAGGTATGCTGATGTCCCTCAGTGTATCACATAAGCAATAAGGGGTCTGTATGCTTATCCACGGAGTTGTTGTACACCTATAATGAATGCCCATTATTGACAGACTGTATTGTGTTTGAACATGTCTGAAATATGCCCCAGGCATGAACCCTCACTCACACTATTCTATAGAAACTGTCATGTGTGTGTGTCACACAGATGACCTAGGGCACAGATCACTACAGTGACTGGCCTTGTCACATACATACATATGTGACCTACGGTCTGAGAAGCAGCAGCACCAACTGTCAATGATAAAAGATGTATTTGTGTAGAAAGCAGGCTTCACACCTATGAAGTGATTGAGGTCACATGTACATATATGTCTTTGCCACACAGTTACCAATTGAGGTCACATGTACATATGTGTATTTGCCATACAGATACCTGCAGTGTGCAATGCACATACTGTTGTTTTACTGATATGTCATACAGTAGTAAAAGCAAAACCTACAACACATTGACCAACAGTGTCACACACACACACACACACACACACACACACACACACACACACACACACACACACACACACACACACACACACACACTCAGCAATTGCAGGATTCAAACCCCTCCCTAACTATGTTATGATACTAGAGAGACATGTATTACCATGACACGCTATATACTTTACTGCAAGTTTTTATTTCCACTGCTGTATTTGTGGGATACTGACATCATCAGACTTGCCAAAGAGGAATTTACTTCTTTTAATGTGTTTTCCCAGTCTCCAAAAAGGCCACTCCTCTCAAAGTAAATCACACACACACACACACTCAGCAATTGCAGGATTCCAAACCCCTACCTAACTACGTTATGTTACTAGAGAGAGATACGCATTAACATGACACGCTATATACTTTACTGGGAGTTTTCATTTCCACTGCTGTATTTGTGGGATACTGACATCATCAGACTTGCCAAAGAGGAATTTACCTCTTTTAATGTGTTTTCCCAGTCTCCAAAAAGGCCACTCCTCTCAAAGGAAATCACACACACACTCAGCAATTGCAGGATTCAAACCCATACCTAGCTATGTTAGGATACTAGAGAGATATGTATTAACACGACGCACTATATGCTTTACTGGGTGGTTTCTTTTTTCCTGCTATATTTGTAGGATGCTGACATCATCAGACTGGACATGGTAATGTGTGTGCACCTTGTTTTATGCAATCCCAGGAATGAACCATGTGGGTCAGCAGGTGTAAACAGCTTGAACAGGACTCCACAATTCTTAGCTTGTGTGATCTATCTGTGGACAAATTGCCATTCCTTCATATGACAATACATATTTATGCACAGATTGTTGATTTTGTGGATACGACATGTGTCTGGGATGTTGATAAAGGGCTATTCAAAGTCTATGTGGGACGTGTGTAGCTTCTTTCAGTGATGTATGTCCTGGGTGGCTGCCTTGCAAACAGTCGAGCAGGTTTGGGAACCATGATCTACCAATGAACATACCACAGTTGGTAGGGTTGTGTGTTTGTCAGCTTCCAATAGCTCTGTTTATGACTTCAATCATGATGGACTCCATGGCCTTGCAGTTCAGACTTCATAGGCTTATAGGACTATAGTTCCCATGGTCTGTTGTGCACCAACACTTGTGGGGTGTGCCATATGTTGCTGTAACACATTCAAAAGTTTCAGATCCTGTAGAGAGGGTGAGGCTCAACAGACTGTTCAGGTGCAGGGTCTGTTTGTTCTGTAGTTCACTTATGACACATATAGGGAAACAATGTTATCCAATTGATGCCATGTTTTCGGCTTTGGAAGGAGCTTTTTACCCATTCTACATGTGATATCTCCTGGTATGATGATAGGGCCTTTTGTCAGTGGGAGGTGGGTATGTATATATGGGCCTGTCTGACAGGATGTCGGCATTGTCAGTCAGGTACAGTTGGCCCTGACTCAGGACATATATGAGTGTACATTGCTATTTATGACATAACTGAAGGAGGTGTCATGGTTCTGTCTGGACTCCTTCGCAGATAATCTTTCCAAAACACTGACAAACCTGACCACTAAACCCCTGTTATACTCTTTTACACACTTAACACCCTACTGATCCTCTGTGATCAGTCAACAGAGTATGTCATCATAATATCCTGGCATGTCCAAAGGTCGGTTTCGTGTGTGCTCTCCAGTCCAGCTGGTGAATATTGGAATTTTGACGCAATGTTACAACTGCCTTATGTACACAGACAACCTTCTCCTCCTCCCAACAAATTCAGATATATGTGAGAGATGCAACTATATAGACAAACAGGAGGCTGAGCTCTCTCAACCCGTAACTGGCACAGTCTATCAGGTGGTGAAGGTAACCACAAATCCAGTCTCACATAGACCTATAGCGACAGCAAACAAAATACATTACCACACAAAAACATACTCGGAGGCTCTAAATAAACCCTGCCTAAGTAGCAGAGACCTCCAAAGCAGACACCCAAACAACTGCTACCCCACAACAATACCCACATATCACATAGTTCACAAAGTCAGTGTGCCACACAGTCACTGCCCTTAGGGCTAAACAGCACACCTAATACACTTGTAATAGGTGACTCTTATTGTCAGACACACTGGCGTCCCACTCATCAGGCTGAACAAGGAGACGGTCACTTTGAGCTGTCTGTCGGGTGCCAGGATCCGCCACATAACACATGCACTCAGGTAACTCCAAAGCAAGTACAAATATGGCTCCATCATTGTCCATGCTGGTGTGAATAACCTCAGACGTTCCTCCCTGGACTACATGACAAGAGACATAGAGGAGCTCTCTGATCATGTAGCCCAGGCCAGTATGACCCTGACCTTGTGTAGCATCTTATCCTCACCAAGAATGATGTCACAGTATACAGACAAACTGATCACTTTTAACAGTTGGCTAACATTGGTGTCATTCAAAGGGGGATCCAGTGTCTGTCAGCCTGGGATGACATGCTCGACATGCCACGTAGCTTCGCTATGAACGGCTTGCACCTGTCACCCCTAGACTTTCAAATACTGGCTAAGGCTCTTGCCACCCCCATAGTGGCTTTTTTAAGCGAGGCTCAAAAGACAAACCCACCTCCATAGATGTTACAAGGTAAAATAAACTAAGGGTAATGCTGCTTAACACCAGATGTCTAACCCTCAAAATGCATGCACTCAGGACTCTCCTCAGTATGGAGAATGTCGATATCTGTGCAGTAACAGATACCTGGTTCAGGCTCCCGAAAGCACACCAGTACTACCAGGTTATACTTCATACCATGCTTTTCGGCCACAAGACTTGGGCCGGCCAACAAAAATAGGGGGAGTATCCATATACATCACAGATACACACACCTCCAGGTTAGTAGCACTGTACGAAGCATCAGAGACCCTGCATGTGCAACTAACAGTGGGCAAAACTCCCTTTCAGTTTTTAGCCTGCTACAGATCACCCTCTCGAACTCAGGAACACCACTCGGTATTCCTGGGAACACTGGAGAATGTGAAGGTCTCTCCAAGCACCATAATATTGGGTGACTTCAACTACCCAAACATTGACTGGAATACTACTCAAGCACCAACACCCTCGCCCAACAGTTGCTAGGATTTATAAACTCAAATGCTATGGCACAACTGGTCACCACACCCACAAGAGGGGAAAACATATTGGACCTGATCATCACCAACATGGGGACTCTATGTTCCACACCAGAGGTATACCCCTCATTGGTAAGGTCAGATCATACATTTATCTCACTGGACATCCATATCCCATCCCCACCCCCATCCTAGGTAATCTCAGTGAAGAACTTCTCAAAAGCAAACGTCACACTTCTCCAAACCAAGGTGGTATCCGTCAAAGACCCTGGGACAGTGGTAAATATGGCTCAAACCACTGAATCCTTTAGAAACGCATTCTATGGACACCTACTGGAATGCATGGATCGTGCTATCCCAAATAACAACAAGACTCACTTCTCCAAAGGCAGGAGATCTGTCTGGTGGACCCCAGCCATTAATAAGCTATACAACAAAAGGAGGAAGCTACTACATGATAGAGCACAATCCCAAAAAGGGAAGGCATCTCTGATCAGTACTAGCAAAAAGCTACGATCACTCATTAATTCATCTAAGGCGCGCTTCTAACAGAAACCTGCACCAGACATTAAGGACAATCACAAGGCCTTCTTTAGTCATGTTAGGAACTTGGGTGGAAACTCCCAGATATGCTGTGAGTTACTGCATAATGACAAAACATACACTGACCCCACAGACATTGCCAACATCCTGGCAAACAGGTTCAGTGCAAATGTCTCCCCCCCCATCCCCCCTAAAGAGCAAATGTCCATCCCAACAGAATGTAGCCTCCCTGACATCACAGATGAACAGGTGAGTGCTGTCCTCTCCAAAGCAGACAACACAGCATCAATGGGACTGGACGGTGTCCTGGCCTGCATCTTACACGAGCTTCATGATGAACGTAACCCTCACATTAAGTCACTGTTCAATATCAGAGTTACTATAGGACATGTACTCAAGGAATGGCATACAGCAACAGTGGTCCCGCTCCAAAGAGGTGATGCCACAACGGACCCCAGACAATATTGCCCTATAAGCCTAACTAGCCTGGTCTGCAAAGCTATGGAGCATATCATCATGGAACTCATACACATAGACATCAGGAACCTACAGACACTGGATCCTACACAATTTGGCTTTGTTGTGGGAAGATCTTGCCTCTTGAACCTGTTTGACTTCTTTAAACAGTTACCAGGTCCATAGATGTAGAGAAGGTTGTCCACACAGCCTACCCAGACCTCGCAAAACACTTCAACACAATACCCCACTCGGGCATTATACATAAGCTCACCAGCTTTGATATCGACACATATGTCACAAGATGGATTGCTAACTGAATCAGGGATAGCACCCACATGGTCAGTATTGCAGATGCCATGTCTGACTGTACACCAGTTACACGTGACATCCCACAAGGCTCAGTCCTGGCTTGTTCAGTATATATTTCTCTGACATACAGGATAACACAGGAGGAATATGGCTGACCATGTTCGCAGATGACTGCAAACTGGGTGCCATAATCAACTCTCCAGCTGGCACAAGCATCCTCAAAAAGGGTCTCACAGAGATGGATAAATGGTGCCAGAGCCATGGCCTACAGCTAAATGCCATTAGATGCATAGTCATCCCCTTTGGGAATAACAACGTGCCCACACATTACCACATAGGTGGTAATCCATCATGTACGGTAGGTGTTATTAGGGATTTGGGGACACCAGTAGTTAGTACTCTCACCTTTGGCAATCACGTTGCCAATGTGGTTAGACAGACCATCTATATAGCCCACCTTATCCCATAAGTTTTCACATCTAGATCAAGTGAGGTCATTGTGCCCCTATACTCATCAGGCCCATGCTTGGATACAATGCCCCATTTCGGATGTACCTTACCCGACACCTGCAGCAACTGTAATGGCCACAAAAGTACCTCATCAAGTAGATCTAGGGACTCACACAGATGCCCTGTGCAGTTTGGCTAAAGTAACTCCAGCTCTACTCAGTTACTTACCGCCTACTCGGATGCGATCTGTGCATGTTGTTTACAGCCATGTCCAACACAGAATTAATGTACCTGCTCCACCTCAGGATATCCGGATCCCTTAGAGCTACACGCTCTAGGGACTTACACCTCAGCACAGATATTTATAGGACATGCTGGAGGGACAGATTCCTATCCCAGAGGCTCCATTCACTCTGGAATGAGATCCCAGTCCCGCATAAGCAGAGCCCCCCACTGACCACCTACAGGAGACATCTTGACAAGTGGATGGGCGATCGTATGTTCACCCCTGGGATATCTTCTGGGTCCCTGCTAGACAGAGGCACAATAAACTAAATGTAAATGGGCTATCTTGTGTGACCTACTATTCACAGGCACAGTCTACTAATCTAACAGGGTTGCAAAAGCCAAACACACTCTGGCTAGGCTTATACATGCCCTATGGCAGATAGCCTAGTATCAACCTCTGAACCTATGATAATGTTCGGGATGCACATTGTTTATTGATGATACTGATTGCAGGCTTTGTTTCTTCTTTGCTTTCCCACTTTCTATGAACAACCTAAGTATCTGCAGAACATATTTGATTATGACAGGGTTCCACTATATTATATATGTGTCTGTTGTCATATAACTGTGTGCACAAGGCAGATTGATGAATTGTGAGAGGTTCCTGGGTTAACACATGCAACTGCCGGATATGTGTGGCCCACTGCTGTACTCAGACAAGTGTGTGAGCATGCCCAGTTCAGCCTTTCAGTGTTTTGTTGCCTGACATTTGTCTCATTTATTCAAGTGTGTGAGCATGCCCAGTGTGATCTTTCAGTATGTTGCTTGCTGAGGTCCACTACATTTGTTGATGTGTGTGAACATGGCCAATATTAACATTTATACAATATGTGTGTTGAAAATCAGGTTCTATTCTTACTGTAGGGCTCAGCTTTGTGTCATAACTCGACAGGGATTATGCTGTGCCTGCAGGGTTTCCATGAGATACTTTGGTTCATAGGTTCATAGTTTCATAGGTTCATACTAGGCTATCTGCCCTACAGCATTTATAAGCCTAGCCAGAGTGTGTTTGGCTTTCGCCACCCATTTTAAATTAATTTTGATATGCCTTTTTTTTGAGGTTAGTATACTGTGCCTCTGTCTAACAGTGACACAGAGGTGATAGCCGGGGTAAACCTACGATCTCCCATCCACTCATCAAGATTCCTCTTGAAGAGAGTCAATGTGGGACTCTGCCTAACCTGGACTGGGATTTTATTCCAGAGTGAAGGGAGCCTCTGGGTTATGAACCTGTCCCTCCAGCATGTCCTATTTATTTCAGTGCTGAGGTTCAAGTCTCTCGAGCGTGTAGCTCAATGGGATTTGGATTTTCTGAGGTGCAGCATGTCCATTAATTCCGGGTTGGACATGGCTTTATACGTCAGGCACAGATCACCTCTGAGCAGGCGGTATGGCACTGAGTAGAGCTGGAGTTTCTTTAACCGGGAAGCATATGGCATCTGTTTGAGCCCTTTGATCCTCTTGGCGAGGTACTTTTGGGGTCTTTTCAGTTGCTGCAGGTGTCTGGTAAGGTACATCCCAAAAGGGGCATTGTACTCAATTATGGGCCTGATGAGGGATGAGTAAAGAGGCGATGACCTCCCTGATCTAGATGTGAATCCCTTCATGATTAGGTGGTCTATATAAAATGTTTTTCTAACCACTTTGGCCACGTGGTTGTCAAATGAGAGATTGACATCAACTTGGGTCCCCAGGTCCCTAATGACTTCTTCTGTACTTAATGGATTACCACCTATGTGGTAATTTGTGGGCACTTTGTTTTTGCCAAAGGGGATGACTATGCACTTTTTGGTCTTTAGCTTGAGGCCATGGCTCTGGCACCAGTTGTCTGTTTCTATGAGGCCCTTTTGGAGGATGCTTGTGTCGGCTGGAGAGTTGATTATGGCTCCCAGTTTGCAGTCATCTGCGAACTTGGTCAACCACAGTCCTTCCGTGTTGGCCTGTACCGCCGAGAAATATATACCGAGCAAGAGAGGTCCCAGGACTGAGCCTTGTGGGACGCCACTTGTAACTGGTTTGGAGTCTGACATGGCTCCAGCAATTCTAACCATGTGGGTTCTGTCCTTGAGCCAGTTTGCAACCCATCTAGTGACAAAGGGGATTATATTTAAGCTGGCGAGCTTATCTATAATGCCCAAGTGGGGTATTGCATCGAAGGCTTTTGCGAGGTCCAGGTAGGCTGTGTGGACCACCTTCCCCTCATCAATGGCCTTGGTGACTGTTTCAAAGAAATCGACCAGGTTTAAGAGGCAGGATCTGCCCTTAACAAAGCCAAACTGGGTAGGATCCAGTGTCTGTAGGTCCCCAATATCATTATTTATGAGGTCCATGATGATCCTTTCCATAGCTTTGCAGAGCAAGCTAGTCAGGCTTATGGGGTGATAGTTTCCAGGATCCGTTGAGGCACCACCTTTGTGGAGAGGGACCACTGTTGCTGTACGCCACTCTTTGGGTACATATCCTGTAGTAAGGCTAAGATTGGACAGTAGTTTTATGTTTGGGTTTAGCTCTTCTTGGAGTTCATGTAGGATGCAGCCTGGGACACCATCTAGTCCCATTGATGCTGTGTTTTTTGCTTTGGAGAGGGCGGCTCTTACCTGAGCATCTGAGATGTCAGGGGGGGGCAGCACTCTGTTTGGATAGATATTTGCCCTTTTGGTGGGGAGAGGGGGGAGAAGTTTGCACTGAACCTGTCAGCTAGGATGTTGGCAATGTCTGTGGGCTCGGTGTATTTTTTGTCATTTTGGACTAATTCTGAGCATATCTATGAATTCCCACCCAGGTTCCTAACATAACTAAAGAAAGCCTTGTGATTATCCTTAGTGTCCTGTGCAATTTTTCTCTCGAAGCTGGCCTTAGACGATTTTATGAGTGCCCGTAGTTTTGCTAATACTGATCAGAGATGCCTTCCCTTTTTGGGATTTTGCTCTATCATGTAGTAGCTTCCTCCTTCTATTGTATAGTTTGTTTATGGCTGGGGCCCACCAGACAGGACGTCTGCCTTTGGAGGATTGTGTCTTGGTTTTATCTGGGATTGCATGATCCATGCATTCCTGAAGGTGTTCATAGAATGCGTTTATAAAGGATTCTGCGGTCTGGGCCATAGTTTCCACAGGCCCGGGGCTTTGAAGGATTTCGCCTCAGTTTTGAGGCGTGTGAAATTTGCTTTAGAGAAGTTTTTCACTGTGGTTTTCTGGGCAGGGGGTGGGGTCGGGATGTGAATATCCAGTGAGATTAGTTTATGGTCTGATCTTACCAGTGAGGGATACACTTCTGGTCTGGAGCATAGTGTCCCCATGTTGGTGATGATCAGGTCCAGTATGTTTTCCCTCTTGTGGGAGTGGTAACAAGTTGTTCCATAGCATTTGAGTTTATAAATTCTAGGAACCTTTGGGCTAGGGTGTTGGAGCTAGAGTAATGCTCCCAGTCTATGTTTGGGTAGTTGAAGTCACCCAATATAATGGTGTTTGGAGAGACCTTCATATTTTCCAGTATCCTCAGGAAGGCCAAGTGGGGTTCCTGTGTTTGGGAGGGTGGTCTGTAGCAGGCTATAAACTGGAAGGCAGTTTTACCCACAGTTAGTTGCACATGGATAGTCTCTGATGCTTCGTGCTGTGCCACCAACCTGGAGGTGTGGGTATCTTTGACGAATATTGATACACCCCCTCCTTTTGTGGTTCGGTCCAAGTTTTAAGGCCGAAAAGCATGGTATGAGATATAACCTGGTAGTGCTGGGGTGCTCTTGGGAGCCTTGACCCAGGTTTCTGTTACTGCACAGATATCAATGTTCTCCATGCTAAGGAGAGTTTCGAGTACGTGCATCTTGAGGTTTAGACTTCTGGCGTTGAGTAGCATTACTCTTAGTTTCTTATCCCTTGTGATACCTATGGAGGTGGGTTTGTCTTTTGAGCCTTGCCTAAAAAAGGCACTATGGGGGTAGCAAGAGCCTTTGCCAATATCCGAAAGCCCAGGGGTGACAGGTGCAAGCTGTCCCTAGCGGCATCGTGGCTTGTCGAGCATGTCATCCCAGGCTGACAGGCATTGGATCCCCTTTGAATGACACCAACACTTAAGCCAATTGTTGAAATTGATCATCTTGTCTTCATATTGTGGCATCATTCTTGGTGAGGGTAAGATGCTACTCAAGGTCAGGGTCATACCGCCTGAGCTACATGCTCAGAGAGCTCCTCTATGTCTCTTTTCATGTAGTCCAGGGAGGTACGTCTCAGGTCATTCACACCAGCATGGACAATGACTGAGTCATATTTGTACTTGCCTTGGAGTGACCTGAGTGCTTGTGTTATGTGGCGGATCCTAGCGCCTGACAGGCAGCTCACCGTGACCTTCTCCTTGTTCAGCCTGGTGAGCGGGACGTCAGTGTGCCTGACGATAGAGTCACCTATTACAAGTGTATCAGGTGTGTTGTGTAGCCTTAAGGGCTATGACTGTTCGGCACACTGGCTTTGTGAGCTATGTGTTGCACGTGTTTTGTTTTGGGGTAGTGGTTGCTTGGGTTTCTGCTTTGGAGGTCTCTGCTGCTTAGGCAGATTTTTATTTAGAGCCTCCGAGTATGTTTTTGTGTGTTTATGTGTTTGGTTTGTTGTCGTGGTAGGTCTATGTGAGACTGTAATTGTAGTGAGTGTGGTTTCCTTCTCCTCCTGACTGGTTACGCTAGTACTGAGTTGAGAGAGCTTAGCCTCCAGTTTGGCTATATGGTTGCATCTCTCACATGTGTTGGAATTTGTTGGGAGGAGGAGAGGGTTGTCTGTGTACATGAGGCAGTTGTAACATTGCCTCAAGATTCCCAGATTCACCAGCTGGACCGGAGAGGAGATTGACAACTGACCTTTGGACATGCTAGAATAGTATTGGGAATTCCTTTATAATTGATAAAAAGGGCCAATGGGGAACAAGGTACTCAAGGGGAGTTTGTGCATAGACTTATCAACATTTCTTCATACAGGCTGACCACTGACATACTGTCATAGTTTAGTGGTGTAATACTATGACCATAGTGCACAGTATCCTGGGTTCGAGGACTGTCACTGCTTTATATTTTTACACAGGGCAGACCAGACTGCTTAAGGAACAGTAAAGCAAATATGACCATGTTTACCTGCTTTTGCCCAACTTTGACCAAACTTGCACAACATTGCTCAATGTTAA
>NC_056732.1:1784875985-1784898583 GCF_019279795.1 Protopterus annectens
CCAAACCTCTGTTACAGTATGGACTGAATGACAAAATAGGCAGGGCTGCTAACTGCAGATGTGGCAAATGTGTGTATGGCTGTATCTGTGTTGATCATTGTGTATATTTCTGTAGCTGATAGTATTTCCTGGCCATTCTCACCCAGGACATCTCCCATTGCCATACTGTGCAAGGCCAGTGGATATTGTTTACCTTAGAGAAACTATGGAGCACACTTCATCCTACTTTCTCCATGGTGTGTGCAATAACTGCAGAGCACTTGAATAGCAAGACCTATGTAGGTAGTGGTTCTAATCACAGTCGTGCCAAGTGTGTATGTTTGTGTGAGTGAAATCAGTATTCTGGCTGTGTGTGTTTGAGTGACAAATGTGACCGTGGTTTACAGTTTTACACCATTGTACTCCCAGCACATGTGCTGTCCCATGTCCACGTGGCTGATGCCTAACTCCTGCCACATGCTGTGGCACAGACATCCTACAGTCAACGACTGCCACCATCTCACCCAACCATCTATCTATGACCTCAGCATAATAATGGTGGGCATCTCCAAGATCAAAGATGTTGTCACACATAGCATGAAGAGTTGCATTTGTGACCCTGAGAATATGTCCAGTGTTAGATTTGACATGTGCCTGTGCCTCCATGACAGCCCAAAACATGTGTCTGGTGACACCTGCTGTGGCACTTGTGGCAGGGCCATGATGGGCAGCAGTCCACCTATGAGCACCCCTGTCCATCCACGTGTGGAATCTGCCTGTACTCTTGCTATGGAAGGTGTATACATGCTATGTAGTTCTCTTAGATTTAAATGACAAATGTGTATCATATGCATATTCACAGGTAGCATATGGATATGTACAATATCCCTGTAGCTGACCTAGCAGTGGCACAGTCAGTAGTGTTTGACAGACACTCCAGTGTTTGTCATATGTGAGCTGTCCTTTCTTGGGTTAAGGTCCTAAGCTGTGTTCTATTTCACAGCAGAGAGGCAGATGCTATGACCATAGATGCTGTTTAGCAGGACATCACTACAGCAAGTCTTGATCAGACATAAATCTTTCAGAATCCTATTTCCCATTATTAGAAAAAAACATGCTACAGTCACTTATAAGCTGACTTGTTCACATACTTTTTATTATTTCACACTGCACTGGGTTGTATCAGAAGGCTACTCCACTTATTTTTGTTTCTCAATGTGGAGTACTGGTAGACAGGTGTTTGGAATAGGTGTCTGCATGCCCTTTGTAGGTTATGTTCTTGACCAGGTGATGGCCTGTGCACCAGTTGGTGTTCCCCACTTGCTAATTGCATGCAGAGCAGCTGAGTAGTTTTTCCAATAGCCAATGTAATGGCAACACACTCCTATAATTGAGTACTTAATGTGGACATTGTCCCTTTGCCTTGGCTATAAGGAACACATACTGGAGGTGTATGGCTACTGACTGTTACACACAGCAGGTGGGAATAACTCTTACAATAAGACTTGTGGAGACAAGCCAACTAAATGGTGGAGAAGGTTACAGACTTAGGGACCGAATGTGAGTATTGTTGTTATATGGTGTGAATACTGCTAGTTTTATGGGCTTTGTGTGTACATGCTACTTCTGCATGGATGTTAGTCTGACAATATTTTGCATCTGCATAACTCTGAAATGTAGGCCTAACCACATAATGGCCAGAGGTTTGCCTATTATGTTTGGTGTATTATCCAGATAGGTGTTGTCCTTGGCAAATCAGTGGCATACACTGGTCATTGCTGCCAGTAAATGGCAACATCCATTTGTGTTTCTGACTTCATATCCCTCAGAATAGAGATGTTGCAACCAACCATGTAACACCAGCAATGTTCTCAGTGTATAAGAGCAATATTTCAAATATGGCCCTGTGTTTGGACCTCTGTCCTCCACTTATTTGACAGACTTTGTCCAGTTGTCATGCAGTAGAAGGTTAATAAGTATGGTCTATCAGTATTTAGTGCTGACATTCCTGCTAACATAAGTTCATAGGTGTGTACTAGGCTAATGACCCTGGGTCCTTTACAAGCCTAGCTATAGGATTATCCTGGCATAGTGCCACCTGACCTTAGTTCCCAGTGCCTCTGTCAAGTAGAGCCATTGGAGTTATCCCACGGGTGAATTTTCTGTTTCCCATCCACTCAAGTTTTCTCTTGAAGAGGGTCAGCAAGGTGCTCTGCTTGACATGTATGGGAAGTCTGTTCCATAGGATGGACAGTCTCTGAGTTATGAACCTGTTCCTCCAGCATGTTCTGTGCTCCCAGTGATGTTGTGGAATAAGACACATTAAGTGAGGTAGGTGCCATACATATGAGTCCAAAGGTTGGACGGCATGTAGAACCCTGTACAGTCTAGTGGTGGGTCTGCAGAATAGTAGGACATGCCTTAGAATCAGTCTGTTAGAACATGTGAGAGATATTAGTTATTACATGGGCAAACATTTTATAGCTGTTACTTGTCATACATTTCACTGTGGGGAAAGTAGTGGATTACAATGTACTTTTCTGGAAAAGGTCTGTTTCCCAGTTTGATCAAACACTTATAACAACAGAACCATTGTTATCTGAAGAATCAATTTACACTGTATCATTTGATACTGTATCCCGTAGGGGTTAACGGAGGAGTGTAATTGGAGGCTGTTTAAGAACATACATAATTTAGTGTCAATTGCTTCCTGTATTTAAGGCAAATATGTGTTGTAATGTTGTAATACTTGACAGCAAAAAAACATTAGAACATGTGTATGTATTGATGGCTGGTTGTCTGTTGTTTTACTATCTTCAGTCATTTCAGTTATATTGCTAAGAGGTCAGCGTATGTCTGGCCATTGTGTATGTCCAATCCTGAATTTGTAGCATTGTACTGTATTTATTAGTTGTACTCTGTGTGTGTGGGGGGCAGCACATCAGTGGCATTTGTCCTTTTGTATCATTAGCAATGTGTTTGTATGTCCATAGACTGGTGTTCCAGAATTGTACTAAGATGCTCCTGGCTCTGACTATGCTGCAAGTTATTGACAACTAAATCATTACTGATTCCACAGTCTTCCTTCCCTATGATAAGCTGACTGCACTGCATGCTATGGTTGAAAACATCATAAAACAGTACAGCTCAGATGGCTTAGTGGTTGTATGCTTTGACTATTTTGTATAGGTTACTGGTTTCAAGATCTGCAAGGGCTGTATATTTTGTTGCAGGCCAGGTGTACATTATTTCCTTTACATAAAATGCCTATATGTGCTGTCATTACAGTAGCAAGGGGTGTGAGTCTGGTTCAAGGCAGCAGGAAGCACACCTGCACTACCAGGCTACCAGGCTATCACTCATTCCACACCTGTTTGGCCCAGAACTTGGTCCAAAGCTACAAAGGTGGTGATGTTTCAATATTCATAATGGATGCAAACACCTACAGACTGTTAGCACAACATAATGCATCTGAGATACTTCAGGTGCAGCTAACATTGGGTAAGACAGCAATACAGGTCACAGCCTGCTGTAGGTCCACAAACATGGCCCAAGGCTCACACTCCCCATTCCTAAGCACCCTGGGGAATATTAGGTTCCAACCCAACACTCTCATACTGGTCGACATCAACTACCCCACCATTAACTGGAAAAACTACTCATGTACCAATACACTTGGACAATGCTTTCTGGAATTCATTATTCCAATGCCCTGGACATGCTCATTCTTACTCCCGCTAGAGGTAGCAACATCCTCGACCTAGTCATTACTAACATGGGTGAATGTTGCTCTACACCACTAGTTAACTCCTCCCTGGCTAGATACTAACAAAAACTAATCACCTTGGAAATCCACATCCCTCCCACCACCTCACAAAGGTAACCACCATGAAATCTTCTCCGAAGCTAACTTTGGGCACCCTCAGACAGAGGTGGCTAACTGCATGGCACCCATGCAGGTGGGGACTAGTTGCATGACTGCAGAATCTTACACCAATCCACTGTACTAACACATACACAAATACATAGATCTCACTATAAGCAATACAACCAAGATGCTCTCTTCAGAAAAAAGGAAGCCAGTTTGGTGGTCCCCTGCCATAAACAAACTCTACAACAGATGGAGGAAATTGATGTGGAATAAGGTGAAGTCCCAAGACTGGAAATACTCCCTTATCAGCCTCAACCAAAGGTTGAGATCTCTCATCAAATCCTGTAAAGGTAACTATGAAAACATGAGTGCAGCAGATAGTAAAGACAACCACAAGGCCTTCAATAGTTATGTATAGTATCTCCACAGCACAGTAGCACAACCCTCAGATTATGTATGCTTGTACCTGTTAAGGTGGTTCTTTCTTTTGGCTTCTGGACATTAACTATAAAATGCACTAAGGTGATATTTCTGTCAATAATATGTCAGCAGGAACAGTGTTACTACAACAACCTTCTGAGCTGATCTACTCACATCATTTGGATATGTCTCTATTGTAATGCCTTTGTCCCCCCACTTTGTCTGGCTTGTTCCAGATTCATGAGCATACCTCTCCACTGCCAGGTTGTAGGAAGACTGTCCAGATGTTTGGCCCATACTTTGTTTCTGTTCCACTGTTTATTTGCATTTCTCTGGGTAACACTGTTATGCAAGTATTTATATTAGTGAAGACTGACATACATGTCAACTCCCATCCTCATATCATTCAGACAGGTCTGCTGATACAGTCCCTATTGCTGTACAATTGTTTGGTTATGACTGCAATATTCAGATTCTGTCCTTCTATGTGGCCCATTTCCCACCCTTTGTACAGCCTTTGTTCATTAATCTTGCACTAAGAGGTTGACATGTATGATTCTGCGGTATGGTTGCACTGCATGTTATATGACCACATACATACATATATATATATATATATATATATATATATATATATATATATATATATATATATATGCAGATTCCAGCATGTTCTATCTATTGTGCTGACAAGGTTTAGCTCCCTGGAGCATGTGTTTTGGAGGGACAGGGATTTCTTTACGTGTAGCATGTCCAACAGCAATGGATTTGTATGTTAGGCAGAGATGAGCTCTGAGTAGGTGATATGCAATGTATTAAAGCTGGTGTATTTTGAGACATTTTGCATAGGGCATCTGTTTGAGGCTGGTGATCCTCTTTGTGAGGTAATCCTGTGGACTTTTCAGATGTTGTAGATGTCTTGTGAGGTACATACCAAACAGGCCATTGTACTATATAATAGGTCTAATGAGGGATGAGTAGAGAGGACCAATGATCTCCTTTTTTCTGGATGAAACACCTGTTGTGATGTGATGTACCACATAGAAGGATTTCCTGAGTACTGCAGCAATGTGGTTATCAAAGGGGAGACTACTATCCGCCTGTGTACCTAGACTTCTTATCACACTTTCAATATTGTGTGCTAGCAGCTATGTGGTAGTTCATGGGCACAGAGTTTTACCCAAAGGGGATGGCAATGCATTATTTAGTGTTGAGTTACATGCCATGGCTTTGACACCAGGCATCTGTCACAGTGAGGCCCTTTTGTAGACTGTCCACATCTTTGTGGGTTTCAATAATGGCGCCCAGTTTGCAGTCATCTGCGAACTTTGCTAGCCATAGGCCCTCTGTGTTAGCCTGAACTTCAGAGAAGTAGATGCCAAACAGGAGAGGACCAATGACTGAACCCTATTGTACTCCACTTGTCACTGATCTGGAGTCAGATTTGGAGTCTGCTGCTTTCACAGTGTGGGTTCCGTCTGTAGGCCAGTTGGCAACCCATCGTAGTTATGCCTAGTTTAGTGAGTTTATCTGTAATTCCAGAGTGGGGGATGCTATCAAAGACCTTGGCAAGGTCTAGGTAGACTGTGTGAATCATCTTGGCCTTATCCTTGGCTCTGGTGACTGCTTCAAAGAAGTCAATCAGGTGTAGGTGACATGATGTGCCTTTCACAAAACCAAACTGGGTGGGGTTCACAGTTTGCAGGTTACCTATGTCATATTTTATAAGGTCCATGATGATACACACCATGGCCTTGCAGATCAGGCTTTTCAGGCTGATGGGGCAGTGGTGGCCAGCATCTGTGGTGGCTCCCCTCTTGAGGAGTGGGATAACCATCACTGTGTGCCATTCAGTGGGCACAAAGCCTGAAGTGAGGCTATGATTGAACATGGTAGTTAGGTGGGGTGCCAGTTTGTTCTGTAGTTTGTGCTGAACACAGCTTGGGATGTTGTCTGGTCCCATGGATGATGTATTCTTGGCTTTGGAGAGTGTGTTTTTTACCTGTGCAGCCATGATTACAGGGGCTTTACATTCATCCAGCATTGAGATGGGCCCTTTAGTGGGTGATAGGGGGGTAAAGTTAGCACTGAACCTATCTGCCATGATGTTGGTAATATTAGTTGGTACTGTATATTTACTGCCATTGTGCTGTAACTCGGAGCAGATCTGAGTGTTGCCATTGAGATTCTTGACATAGCTATAGAATGCTTTGTGATTGTCTTTAGAATCAATTGCATTTTTTTTTTTGTAACTAGCTTTGGTGGATTTTATGAGGGATCTCAGCTTCTTACTGAGGCTGATAAGGGAGTTCTTACAATCATGGGAGTTTACTCCTTTTTTACAACAGCTTCTTCCTTCTGTTGTACAGCTTCTTTATGGCAGGAGACCACCAGATTTGCTTCCTTTATTGGGAGGAGAGCATCTTGGTTCTATTTGGGATTGGCTCGATCCATGCACTTGTGTATGTGTTCATACAGTGCATCGGTGTAATATTCAGCAGTCATACTTCTATTTTTCGTCTGCATGGGTGTCATGATGTTAGCCACTTCTGTCTTAAGAAGCAAGAAGTTGGTTTTGGAGAAGTTCTTTATGGTGTTTTTTTTTAATGGAGGGGTGTGGGCAGTATATATATATATATATATATATATATATATATATATATATATATATATATATGTATATGCTCATAGGTGTGTACTAGGCTAATGGCCTTGGAGCCTTTACAAGCCTAGCCCATAGCATTACCCGGGCATCATGCCACCCAAATGTAGTTCCTAGTGCCTCTGTTGAGTGGAGCCACTGGAGTTTTCCCCATGGTGAGTTTCTATTTCCCATCCACTCATCAAGATTTCTCTTGAAAAGGGCCAGTGAGGTGCTCTGCTTGACATGTATGGGAAGTCTATTCCAGAGCATGGGCAGTTTCTGGGTTATGAACCTGTCCCTCCAGCCTCTTCTATTGATTGTGGTACTGAGGTTGAGGTGTCTGGAGTGTGTGGTGTGGAGGGATTGGGATTTCTTTAGATGTAGTATTTCTAACAGAGCTGGGTCAAACATGGTTTTGTAAGTCAAGTGGAGATCACCTCTAAGTAGGCAATATGAGACAGAGAATCATTGTAGTTTTTTGAGCCTGTCCATATAGAGCAAGTGTTTAAAACCTGGGATCCTCTTTGCGAGGTACTTTTTGGCATCTCCAGTTGTTGCAGGTGTCTAGTGAGGTACATGCCAAATGGGGAATTGTACTCAATGATTGGCCTAATGAGGAAAGAGTAGAGGGAGACACTGACCTCTTTCTTCCTGGATGCAAAACCCTTAGTAATGAGATGTGCCACATAGAAGGACTATCTAACCACAGTGGCAATGTGGTGGTCAGAAGAGAAGTTGCTGTCAACCTGTGTTCCAAGATCTCTTATAACACCTTCTGTGTTCAGTGGACTACCACCAATGTGGTAATTCAAGGGAACCAGGTTTTTCCTGAGGGGGATGACGACACATTTCTTTGGCATTGAGCGTAAGGCCATGGTTATGACACCAATTGTTGGTCTCATTGAGGCCTTTCTGTAGGATGTCAATGATAATGACAGCTACCAACTTGCAACTGTCTGTGAACACAGTCCCTTTGTGTTGGCCTGGACTTCAGAGATGTAGATACCAAACAGGGGAGGACGTGGGACCGAACACTGTGGGACCCCACTCGTGACTGGTCATCAGTCTGACCTGGAGTCAGATACTTTCACACCGTGGGTCTATCTGTGAGCCAGTTTGCAACCCACCTAGTGATATAGGGGCTGATGCCTACCTTAGTGGGTTTTCTATGATTTCAGAGTGGGGAATGGTATCAAAGGCCTTGGCCAGATCAAGGTAGGCTGTATGACCACCTTGATATCATACACAGCTCTGCTGACTGACTAAAAGAAGTTGACCAGGTTGAGCAGTCATGATCTACCCTCCACAAAACCAAACTGTGTGGGATCCAGACTTTGTAGATCCCCTATATCCTTGTTTAGTAGGTACAAGATGATGTATTCCATATCTTTGCATATCAGACTCCTCAGGATAATGGAGTGATAGTTCCCATGGTCTGTAGTCACTCCTACTTTGTGGAGAGGGATGACTGTAGCAGTGTGCCATTTGGTAGGAGCAAAGCCTGGGGTGAGGCTGTGATTGAACAGGGCACACAGGTGTGGTGCCAGGTCACCCTGTAGCTCATGTAGAACATAGCCAGGATATTCTCGGGTCCCATAGAGGATGTATTCCTGGCCTTAAACAGTGACATTTTAACCTGTGAAGCAGTAATAATACTGGGTGTCTGGCAATCTACAGGTATTGTGAATGGTCTTTTGGGGGGAGGGGTCAGGTTGGCACTGAATCTGTCGGCCAGTATATTGGCAATATCTGTTGGCTCGGTATAGGAGGTAACATTGTGCAGTAGCTCAGAGCACATCTGGGTATTGGTGTGGAGATTATTCACATAACTATTGAAGGGCTTGTGTTTGTCTTTCCTATCCGCTGCAATAATGTTTTCATAGCTAGCTTTAGAGGATTTGATAAGTGATCTCAACCTTTTGTTGAGGCCAATAAGGGAGTTGTTCTAGTTATGGGACTTCGCATTTTTCCACATCAGATTATTTGTTCCATTGTCAAGTTTGTGTATGGCAGGGGACCACCACATTGGCTTCCTGTTTTGGAGGACAGTGTCTTGGTTCTATTGATCATGGCGAGATCCATGCATATGTGTATGTGTTCATGCAGTGTATTTGTGTATGATCTGGTGGTCATGCAACTATTCTCCATTTGCATGGGTGCCATGAACTTAGCCACCTCTGTTTTAAGGAACCCAAGGTTAGCTTTGGTGGTGTTTGTCATGGTGGTTACCTTCGCAGTGGGGGTGGGATGGATGTTGATTCCCAAGGTGATTAGTTTGTGGTTGGATCCACACCTCAGTATTTTGACATGTGGACCCAACAAGGTCATGTATGTCACCACATACATCAGGGGTAGTTGCATCCACCACCCTGAGTATTTGTGTGTTGTGGTGTTCACTATGTGTCTGTGCATCCATGACAGTCTGGAACGTGCATCTGATGACTCCTTCTGTGCCACTTGCAACACTGGCCTGACGAGCAGCATTCCTCCTCCAAGCACCCCTGTCCATCTGCCTGTGTGGGACCTTTCCTGCACTCTGGCTATGGCCAGTATCTACTCTCACACCTGCCACAGTCACCACAATAGCCTGTTCAGTGCCACCGCCTGCCAACACTCCATCATCTGTTGCCACTGGTGATGGGGTATGTGTGGGCTTTGTCACTGTGTGCAGTGATGGTGTGCACAAGAGTGGGATGCCAACTAATGGCACAGATTCAGCCCCTGACAACCCTACCTGTACCTCAGTATGCCTATCATCATTGGCAGAGTCTGCAGAGGTAATGACATTGTTTCAAAAGGGGGGAACCCAGAACCCATCGCCACCTGTGAGAGGAAGACAGCATATGTAAATTAATACCTTCACTTTGATACTGGCTGGTACACACACACACACACACACACACACACACACACACACACACACACACACACACACACACACTTACTTTTATAGGTGAGGTGGCACAAACCTGTTACACAGACCACACATTACCCACATGGTGACATGACATAAGGCTGTCAGCATAATGCATTGCAGCAATTTTTACAACATGTAACTGACAATATAGAGCTCTAGGATACGTGATTAGTGTTAGTATGTGATGGCCCTTCCCCAGCACAGACTGCATCCATGTACACATCATTGCTGTCCACCTGTATAGCACAGTGGCACGCACTACAGAACATATCTCACAACTCTACATATCTTCACAGGATGTGTAGATGTCTGGCTCATATGTCTGCTCTATTTCTCATAACTCCTGTGTTTCTCTGTGACATTCTTGGGATGATCTGAGGAGTGACATCACTGATTAATGACATACATCACTGATTAATGAAATACATGTGAGTGTCAGATCTGAAAATGAGCAGTGAATGTAAGGTCACACGATCCCTGTTACACCACCAGCCTTGTAAGCTTACAGTGGATATGATAAGTGTACACAACCCTGTTAACATGCTATGTTCTTGTAATATAGAGGATGTGACCACAATAATGCATTCAAATATGTCACCCACCTTCCATGTGACATATGACCTGTGCAATCTAATCGATAAACAAACATGTAAAATATGATGACTGCAATATGTACAATATGTTGATTGCATACGTGTGCACACTTAAAATGATATGTTGTTGAAGCACCTTTTAAGTGGCTTACAACATTCACTCTTCTTGTGAAAGTGTCTATCAGCATGGCACATCCTGACTTGGCATTATTTGGCCACTCATCCATTCAAATGTCACCCAACTCTGTCAAAATACAAGGGCAGCTCATTTGCACAGCCCTCAAGTCACACTGGGGTTTTCTATCTGGTGTAGGTCTAGGCTCTGGTTGGGCCAATCCATAACCATGTTTGTGTTCAGGTGGAGCCATTCTTAGGTAGCTTTGGATGTATGCTTCAGTTCTTTGTCATTTTGAAGGCTGACACACCTCCTTATCCTCAGCAATCTTGCAGATACCTGATGGATTTTGGGCTAAAGTGGGTGTTATTATTAATTGTTCAGAATTCCCACCACCATGACTACAGGCCCTGTTCTGTCTGTGAAACAGCAGCCCCACAGCAGGCTGCTGCCACCAGTGCGATTCACCATGGTGATGCTGATGTTCAGGTTATGAGAGGTGTTGCTTGTGCAGCACACATACCTCTTGGTATTGTGGCTGTGAGGTCAATGCCTAGTCTCATTACACCATAACACATTTTCAGACCTGCCTTTGGGAGACATACTGTGCTGTATTGCAATTTGTATCCACCCCTGGCTGTTTCTAGTATGTGGATATGCTTCCATCTTCTAACCCTACCCCCTAGGCCAGACATATGCAGAATATGGGAAAGCGTTCTCACAGGTCGTACAGAACACCAGTACTAGCAAGGGGTTCCTGTACCTCCCTTGGTGTTGCTGTATGTCCCCTGGCAACCTCCCTGCCCAGGTCTTGACATGTGTTTCCATAATTTTTGGAGGGGCATCAGGTCCTTGCCAACAGCACTATTGTCCCATATTCACTCCACCTTTTGACAACTGTCTCCACTGTTTTCTGTAGTGTATGCACTGCTGTGGTAATGTTGTTATACCCCACTCTTGATAGATAGATTTCAAATATGAGATCCCTTTCCTGCTTTATATGCTGTCTGCAAGCCATGGGTGTTGCTATTGTAGGCCACTGAGCATATGTCATGGTTATCCCACTTGGACAGCAGACTTATTTGGTGTTAGTCAGAGTGCCTTTACTTGATGGCTGTTGTGTACCCAAGCAGACTGTATGCTGTCAGTAAATCACAAGCTGCTGCAGTAACATATTCTTTGAAGGGTGTGCACACATATGCATCCAGCGTATTGTGAGGTTTGTGTACTCCATATTTGGTGGCCAACAAATTGATTGTTTGTACAAGGGATTGTTCATGTCATAGGTCACATTACAGTTTGGAAAAGATGAGGACTGACATATTGTGGTCTCAATTTGTATAGACATCACAGACATCTGGCATCTTAACAGGGGTGTGTACACTGTTTATTTCCACTATATGACAGTAATAGGTTCATAGGTTCATAGATTAATACTAGGCTAACTGCCCTTGTGAGCCATTTTAAGCCTAGCCAATTATCCCTTATGAGACCCAAACCCTGCACCTTGTGTTTGTAAGGCAAACACCTTAACCATTAGGCCACCCTCCCAACCCCATATTTCAGACATGTCCCTACCTTAGGCCATTTGTCCACCCATTGTGTTGCTCTCTGTCCAGATGTCTTGCACTGACAGGCCATGTGTTATGCTACAGGGCTGATACATTCTCATCAAATAGGCCCCTGTGGTGACAACTGTGACGCAATGCAGTTAACCCCAACACACTTGAACATGCACACAAAGCAATATGGCTATGAGCGACAGTTGTGTGCATGGTACATCGCACGGCCTTCACATGCCTGAGGTATTGGCAGACCACAACAGTACAATTGCATACTCACCAGCTGCAGGCTGCCATCCCACATGCAGACAGGAGGAACCTAGGTAGTTGTGTCAGGGGAGTATGGTCAGCAGACCCACAAGTGGCATTGGTACAGGATGGATGCAGCATGTGTGCACATGTACAGTACAACCTTCAATACTATACAATTTGCTGTCCTTCACCATAGATGTGCATGTCTGTGCATTAGAAATCCCTATCCAGAACTGCAATCTGACCTGACACATGTACATAGACCCTCTACAGTTACAAGTATGTCTGCTAAACTAGTCTAGTAATCTATGCTGGGGCCTTACCTGCCCACTCCTCGTCCATTGTCTAGGTGTCAACCACCTCCAGTATGTTGGAGGTCTATACTCTGCTGTTGTACTGGGATGGGTGCCCCAAAGTACCTGTGGAGCTCCCCAGTGGGTGCCAGTGGGGCTAGAAGCCCAGGCCCATGCCTGTGCAGTCCCTGGACACCACAGCAGCCCTTTTCCTGGCATGGCATATGAGGTCACTTTCACAATGCCAGACTTGCTCATATGTACATGCATGCAGACCAACATCGTTTACTCTGTGGACAAGGTCATCCCACAGGCCAGTCCTCTCCTGCAGATGTTGCTGGCTCCAGCCAAACATTATGGCATGGTTGTGTAGTATGGCTTCTATGATTATATTTGTCTGAGCCGCTGAGAATGTTGACCTTTGCTGATGCAACACTGTACCTGGGAGACATTACAAGGGAGACACATCACAGGACCTCATACATTTGGCAACCTTATGTACAGAACCATCACATCTACATTGAATACCAGTAGCCACCACTCATAACCTCACCATACCCCTGTAACACATCAGCTCTGTATCTGTTTGCATTGCACTGCTGGCCCTGAGGTGTCATATTTCCCCCAGTGAGGCCTACTTAATTTCCTACTCCTGTACTCATTCATGTCTGTGTTGAGAGATGACATTGACCATCTTCCATGTGGCTGTGGTGTGGATGGTGCCAAGTCTTGTTGTGACTATGGTGTGTAATGGAGCTGGATGCACATGCTTGAGTTCATGTAGGATGCAGACAGGGATGTTACCAGATGCCATGGATACCTACATTTGTTGCCTTTCAGTAAGCAATATGTACCTGCTCACTGGTGATGAGGGGAGGGGTGTGGGTGCTGTGCCTATCCAGCTATAGTGCTGCTTTGCCAGTGGGTGATGTTTGCCCTAAACCTATCTGCAGCAGGTTGCCTATAGCTATGTTATGTGTATATGTGGCATGATTGGCCACCATTACAGGGTGGGCTGGTATGTGGCATCAGAGATTGCAGACATATGTGAAGATAGCCTTGTGATTGGCCTTGCTGGATATGTCCAGTTTGTACTCAGAGCTAGCCTTACAGTGCTCCACCTGTGACCTTATATGCTTGATCAGACAAAGGCTGACTTGATGCCAGGTTGGTGCGTGCTCCTGATTTGGCCTATAAAGCCACTCTAGGGACTAAATCTGTGGTTTGTGTATTACTGCTGTCCACCACAAGCATTCAGCCTACCTTGAGGGGGTTAATGTTATCCTGTTGGGTATTGCTGAGGCCATACAGCTATGTAGGCTCCCACATAGTATTGTGTTGTAGGCTTGGACACAGCTGCTAGTTCCACCATATGGGATGCTCTTCATGTGGTCCTTGCCCATTTACCTGGCATGTGCAGGGGACATTATGGAAGTATGGGGGCTACAGCTTCACATACAGTAGGTGGGAATACCTCACAGGACATGTGGAGACAGCTCAGCAACATGGGGGACATTGGTCCAGAATTTTGCACAGCTTGTATGTCATTATCATTGTTATATACATAGGGGGTTACTACATTGACAGGGTCAGTCTGGATATGCATTTACTGGGTGACTTGACATCTGACAGTGATATGCATCTGACATAGCTCTCATCTGGCATGTTGTCCACAGACTGGCCAGATGTTTGCATATTATACTTGATCTGTTCCTCGACCAACATCTGTTTTTGTGGGGTTGATAGGATCATATGAGGATTCTAGTATGTACATGTTGTCATCCATTGGTGCTCCACACATCATTTCCTTCAGGGATATGATGTTACAAGAACACATATAACAGCATCTACTGTCTCAACTTGTAACACCATTATGTGTGATATGTCCCTCTTTCCAACCGCCTGTCCCATATGTATAATGCATTGTCCAGATCTCCTGCACTACAATGTACAGATGTATGGTATATCATTAATTACCAAATGCACACCAGTTAGCATGACAATGACCTGGCAGACTCCTGGCCATAGTATGCAGTGGTGGCCAGGGTTATGCATCCACTCCCTGGTAATTCTGTGGAAATCTGCAAGTATGACAGAGTTTGTCTGTCCGACCATTGTGAACAGACTGCCAAGGTTGTGTAGCAGTGTTGTGTGTTTATGTTTTTTAGGCTGGGTAGGGTGAGTAGCAGCTGTAAGTGCCATACATCCTTTACCTACCTATCTCTGCATGTTGCTACAGCTGCTGGTGGTCTATCAGGTCCATATGCTTGTAGGGGCTGACTGTGACATGTCATGTAACACCTCTGGATTCCCAGTACACTGTGGATTGGGGCAGTATATGTAGGGGTAATGTGTGAGTGGCAAATGGTATGTGGTTGCTTGCACAGTATTATACTGTTGTGTTCAGTTTGCTTACTGCTGTTTTGCTGTCACTGTGGTGCACTTGTTTGGGGGTATGCACTTTCACACAAGTGTCTGTGTTCCATTAGTATTACATCCCTGTACTGCCTGTTATATGTGCTACTGCATGTTTACAGCCCTAGAGCTTGATCTGGGTAGTGTTATGTCAGTCTGATTGTAGTCTGGACATTGCTCAGTAGCTCAGTGTAGTTTCCCTAATGTTGTGTTATGTCCACATATTCATAGGATGTCCAGTTGTGTGGCCAATATCTTTGGTCTGCTCCCAATAACTGTTATGTATGCATGACACATCAATGGGATGATGTGGGGACTGAGGTCAGTCACTAATGTGAAGCAAATGAGTCCTGGTATTGCAATATTTCAGTTATGTGTTGACATACACTATTACTACATGAACATTCTCAGCTTATCTACGGACATATTTTGTACATGTCCCTATTTTCATGCCTTTGTTCCCCCACTTTGTCAGGCTTGGTCCACATTTATTGCATTTAGGGGTTCTGAGCATACTTCTCTACAACCAGATTTTCCACAGAATGTCCGTATGTTTGGTCCATACGTTTGTTCAGTTCCACAATTTATTTCTATTTGTCTGGTAAATCACAGTGATGATCCAAGGATTTATATCCAAGTTTATATGCTCTATACATGAGTTTCAGCATCCTGTTATCAACTTTACTTTTAAACCTTGCTTCTATGCTAACTGTACATCCAAAGGATTGATTTATCTGGCCAGGTGCAGGTCATGCACATCCTTTTATGTAGGCAAAATGGTGAGAATGTTGAAAGAGCCTATCCTGCAGCATGCAGGTGACATTCGGCGCTTAAATATCTTTAATGCCTTGGCAAAGCATGTATCTTCTGCACCAGGACATTCTTTTACTTTTAATGTTTTACAGTTACTACCTATGAGTAAGAGAAAAGGTGACTCTATAACAATAGGTTAGACAATGCAGACTCAGAGGCTAATTGGATTGTGAAATTGCAGGCAGATACACTGCCAGGGATTAATGCCTCTGTACCTTTAAAACCAATTTTAAAAAATAAAAGTATACATCAGTAATTGCTGCTGTTTTATGGTTGGTTGATTGAGTATTGCTTTAGTATATAATGAGCACACTTGTGATGATGTTTTTATGGATCTTAAGAAGCACTATGTGTGATACCACTTATCCTTTGTAATAAAAGTTCTTCATTTTATCATCTCTGGTGGATGCTTGTTTTTTTTTTTTTGCTGTTTGAACATCTTTTTATGCTGGGTGACCTTTGGCTACTGGCAGTATTTTTTCTTTTATTTATCTTGCTTGTGTACAACCAGCAGCACATGGCTGAACAAGTGGACATTGAATTAGGTTATCGTCCTAGTGAAGGAACATCTCAACAATTTTGTTTTAAACAGCTGCTTAAGTTGGACACTAATCCACTTCTTGGCAAAATTTTCTGTGAAGAGCTGCCACCTGAGGAGCCTAATAATTGGGGTATGTTTAAAGATTTGTTAAGAGACTTTGAAAATGAATTGTATAGACTCAAGCATTTGCAGTGGCAATGCCTTCACATGGAGGCTTGCCTGCATCATAAAGTTATACATAGGGGACTGTGGGTTCTCCGCATGCCCACATATGGTAATACCTACCCTGCTTTACTGAAATGCTGGCAGCTTCTTAATGTTGAGTTGAGCTTCAATTACATGAGGCTTTTGAATTAATTTTCTGCCCCATATGAGAAAGAATTGATTGTGAAATTAGAAAAAATACATACTGAATTATCTATTAAATACCCTGAACCATTGTATGCAGCTGAAATAGACACTGTACTGCTGAAAGTGCTGGCATATTATGGCAGGCAGCAAATGGTAAAGAAAAGGAAATTAGTGAGAGATATGGCAGACTTTAGGAAAGGCAACATATTTGTATGGCCTCATGGGTCCGAAGGGGCTGCTACTGCCTCTGTTAATGTCTCTGCTGAGTGTGTACAAACCTTAAGGGCTGAACAGCCATAACTTTCTTCCACATCTACTTTAATGACTGATACAGAGCCTGTAACAACTGCTCCGGTTACGGATGACAGCTCCAATGGGGTTCATGATACCATTATATCTGCCATTAATAATTCTTCTCTGTTTCACTCCCTGACTGGGGCAAGACCCAAAGATAGCAAAGCAGCATCTTTGGAATTTTTTTTTTTTTAATTTTCTGGCCCCTTTCTGAGCACCGCAAGGCATAAGCAGGGGGCGGAGGTCCAGCATTGGATGGAGGAGATGCAAACCGTCCCTAGAGACTGACTCAACTTCAGAGGAGAGGAACAGAAAGAGAGTACAATACTAGTTTACAATTAATCTTCATTTTCCTTGACTTTTGAACACGTAAGTCTTCTAGATAGAGGTCTTAATTTTGTGCCGAAACAAGCGGTTCCACTTGAGAGCATGGTGTTTAATATTAAACTGTTTTGGCGAAATGTAGCCTTGAAATTGGCTTTTGGAGAAAGCATTAACATGCTAACTGTATTTAAACGTACCAGTACTTTTGTTCCACAGTTAACTCCTGTGCTTGAAACATTTTTTAAAATTGTGGAAAAGGAGTTACATGTTATTGATTTGAAGAGGAGTAACTTTCATAATTTAACATCAGGAGAATTCAAAACGCTTCATGAATTAAGAACTAACACTGACTTGACAATACGACCTGCTGACAAAGGGGGATCCATTCTGTTCCTTGATACAGCTCACTATAATACTAGTATGTATGCTATGTTAAATGATGTCTGTACATATGAAGTTATTAATGAACATGATTTGAACTTTATTATTGGTGGCATTCATAGCACGTTATATGAGTTATTAATGGAACAAGTGATCGATAAGGGGTTCTATGACTTTATGATGGTCTTGGATCCTTTAATACCTATTATACATGGCCTACCCAAGATGCATAAGTCACTTATTGACCCACCCCTGCGTCTGATTTTTTTGGGGAGGGGTTGGGCCACTGAATTTATTTCCATCTTTATAGAGAAACAACTGAAGAGACTTCTAGATGCAGCAGTAGCTATCCTTAGGGACACTGAGCATTTTCTTAGTACCTTGGGTGCATTTGCTAAAATGCATGGTCCTTTTAATAATGATACTATTCTTGTCAGTATGGACATACAGATGCTTTTTACAGTAATACCGCATGATTTTGGTATTGCATCTTTAAAGAACTATCTGATGGAAAATGTTGACTACTCTCCAGAATTGATAGAATGTATTGGTACATTAATGGAAGTAGTGCTTTGTAATAATGTTTTTTTTATTTAATGATGTAGTTTACAGACAGAGTGTTGAAGTTGCGATGGGTACTCCATGCGCTAACAGTTATGCCAACCCTGTGCTGGCTGACTAAGAGTGCATGGCGGTCCTATTGCAACAATAATTTTCTGCACACTTCTTGTACTATAAATGTTTTGTTGATGATGTTTTTATTTTTATGGCAAGGTACAGAATCTGATTTATTGAGATTTGTACAATACTTGGAATTCACCAGTAGTTCTTTTAGGTTTGTATTGAATTATTCATGTACTAGTATTGAATTTTTGGATAGTAAGGTTACATTGATTGATGGTGCTTTGTCCACTTCATTTTTCAGGAAAGTTTGTAGGAACAATGCTTTACTACGTTTTAATAGTATGCATCCCAAGCATATTTTTAACAATATTGCTAAAGGCCAGTATCTGCATATGTCTAGATTGCATACAGATAATAAACAGTGTCAAGAAGCTATGCTTCGTCTTAAAGGTGATTTATTTATATATATTTATAAGGAAAATAAAAAAAAAATAAAAAAAAATATTTCCTAGAGGATATAGTCATGAAACACTAAAGAATAGTTATATTATGGTCACTGGTATGCGCTCTGATAAAGGTCAACCTTATTTTGATCATCCCTGTGTTCCTGCTAAGGGCAATTTGCTAGATACTGCTCGTACTAATGTTAGATTGTCATTGACTTATGGAAATAATATGCAGCAAGTATGTGATGTTGTGAAGAAGTACTGGCCTGTCTTGCTGTCAGATGATAAAGTGAAGGGGATTGTGGGAGAGAAACCGAGCTATACATTTAAAAATAATCTCTCTCTTAAGAGACAGTTATGTTATAACTCTACCCAGTTACCATTGCCTTTATCTGAACGTTTAGGTACATATCCATGTAGGCATCGTAAAGCCTGCAAGTTTATATGCTCTATACATGAGTTTCAGCATCCTGTTATCAACTTTACTTTTAAACCTTGCTTTTATGCTGACTGTACATCCGAAGGATTGATTTATCTGGCCAGGTGCAGGTCATGCATATCCTTTTATGTAGGCAAAATGGTGAGAATGTTGAAAGAGCATATCCTGCAGCATGCAGGTGACATTAGGCGTTTGAATACCTTTAATGCCTTGGCAAAGCATGTATCTTCTGCACCAGGACATTCTTTTACTTTTAATGTTTTACAGTTGCTACCTATGAGTAAGAGAAAAGGTGACTATAACAATAGGTTAGAGAATGCAGAGGCTAATTGGATTTTGAAATTGCAGGCAGATAAACTGCCAGGGATTAATGCCTCTGTACCTTTAAAACCAATTTTAAAAAAGAAAAGTATGCATCAGTAATTGCTGCTGTTTTATGGTTGGTTGATTGATTATTGCTTTAGTATATAATGAGCACACCTGTGATGATGTTTTTATGGATCTGAAGAAGCACTATGTGTGAAAGCACTTATCCTTTGTAATAAAAGTTCTTCGTTTTATCAGCTCTGGTGGATGCTTGTCTTTTTTTTTTTGCTGTTTGAATATCCTTTTATGCTGGGCAACCTTTGGCTACTGGTAGTATTTTTCCTTTTATTTATTTTTATTTATCCATGGATTTATGTCAGTTACTACATGACATGACATGTCAGTTCCCATCATCATATCCTTCAGTGATTGTCTGCTGAAACACACACTGTTGCTGTAACACGTCTTCATTTGTAACAACAATTTTCTGACTATGTCCATATATGTGGCCCATCCCCCCCCCTTTGTCTTTGTACAGGTTACTTGGGTCAATATTATAGTATTGAAGTTTTTAAACTTCGAATGCTATAATATCGATCCGTTTTTGTCGAAAACTCAAAATAGCAAAGCCAAGGAACTTTGAAATCTTACCTAGGGTAAGATTTCGGTTGTCCATTCCATGGCTACGCTATTTACTCTACTGTGGTGGGAAAGTTACGGACTGGGGTAAGGTAAGTATGTAAATGGAGGTTACGGACCGGGTTAAGGTAAGTGTGGGAACGGATCGGGGTAAGGTGAGTGTGCGATAGTTAGGGACATTAGGGTTAGGGAGCTGGTAAGGTGAGTGTGCGGTTAGGGGCTTTAGGGTTAGGGAGCGGGTAAGGTGAGTGTGCGGTAGTTAGGGACTTTAGGGTTAGGGAGCGGGTAAGGTGAGTGTGCGATAGTTAGGGACTTTAGGGTTAGGGAGCGGGTAAGTTGAGTGTGCGGTAGTTAGGGACTTTAGGGTTAGGGAGCAGGTAAGGTGAGTGTGCGGTAGTTAGGGACTTTAGAGTTAGGGTTTGGTTAAGGTGAGTGGATAGGTAGAAGTGTAGGTTTAGAATTATGGTTTTGTTAAGTGTATGTGTGTGCTTTATTTATTTTAGTGTGCTTGTGTTGTGTGTTTGTGTTTTGGAACAGCAATTTTTTTCCCTGGGAAAAATTCACTGTTCTGTATGTTCGATATTTTGTGGTTTAGATATTTTAGGTACGATGAAATAGCGTTCCCTATTTAAATCGTACAATAGGGTAATATAAACGCGGTTACTTGGACTAACAGGTTGGGAGGTGTGGCTCGAAGAAATAACTGCACTGCATGTTTTATACATGCACACACACATATATATACATATATATATTCTGTTATATTTAATATATGCATATCTATAATATGACTGTCACAGTTATTATATATATTTCATCAGATTCTATATATATATATATATATATATATATATATATATATATATATACCCATATATATATATATATATATATATATATATATATATATATATATATATATGTATATAAAATATACATATATATATATATATATATATATATATATATATATGTATTATATATATATATGTATATATATATATATATATATATATATATATATATATATATATATATATACACATAAAAATATATATATATATATATATATATATATATATATATATATATACACATATACATATATATATATATATATATATATATATATATATATATATTATATACATATATATATATATATATATATATACATATATATATATATATATATATATATATATATATATACATATATATATATATATATATATATATATATATATATATATATCTATATATATATATATATATATATATATATATACATATATATATATATATATATATATATGTGTATATGTCTATATACAAAGCACAAAGAGTTCCACGACACTTTCCCCCTCCTGCTGTAGGCCTCTATTGCATGATATGTCTGTAAAAGCAACAGTAATTCCTACAGCTCAGCTGGTGTACTGATACATTTCTTTGATTAAAATGTTCAGTATCATAGGTTCAACACTTGGGACTGCTGTTTTTTTTTATTAATGTTAAATGACCTGACTGCAGGATATATTCGTTAAAGCACTACAATGTCTCACAGGTCAGATGGTATAGTGATATGTTGGTGTGATTGTTGAGGACAGTGTCCTGGGTATGGAACTTGGCAGGGCTGGCTATTTTGTTGCTGGGCAAAACGAGGTCTGAGGGACACAAACTGATTAAGGCACATTTATGCATATCATACATATAATGTTATATTTAAGCAATAACCCACAGCTGGGTGTGGGTAATGCTGGATTTACCCACAGTTGGTGTGGTTTGGTCATGAGGGCAATGCCCTCATGACCATACATTGTGAACCGTGGGTAAGTCCAGCATTGCCCACACCTAGCCGTGGGTTATTGGTATTATACGATGACATTATTTAAGTAAACAATACTTTACCTTTCTTAAATAATGTCATTGTATCATGCCTCTATGCTGCCCTTCCACAGTTTTCCGGTATCCTGTGCCATTTCTGATGTACTGCACATGTGTAAGGGATGTGTTCTCACACTTACACAGTACAACAGTGCTGTGCAGAGGTAGAGACAGAGATAGGTGGATCTCGATTACTTTTTTTAACATATCTCAGTATGTTATACAAGGTGATGAACTCGTATAACATAGTGAGATATATTAAAAAGACAACAGAGATCTTCCTTTCTCTGTTGAGAGGAAGATCTCCATTGCATTTTTTTTATGATATCTTGCTATGTTATACGAGTTCGGCAACTCGTCACACATAGCGAGATACATTCAAAATACAGCGGAGATCTTCATTTCCCCATTGCTATCTCTGCAGACTGGAAATACACACAGAAGACATACAAATGGAAATAGCTGAGGCAGCTGGACCTTTTTACATTTTTGGGG
>NC_056732.1:1784899083-1785019265 GCF_019279795.1 Protopterus annectens
GGGACAATTGGTTTGAAACACCTATCCTTTTCACAGGGTAACAGTACACTTGGACTAGATTACCACAAGGGTATGTTGAAACACCTATCCTTTTCACAGGGTAACAGTACACTTGGACTAGATTACCACAAGGATATGTTGAAACACCTATCCTTTTCACAGGGTAACAGTACACTTGGACTAGATTACCACAAGGATATGTTGAAACACCTATCCTTTTCACAGGGTAACAGTACACTTGGACTAGATTACCACAAGGATATGTTGAAACACCTATCCTTTTCACAGGGTAACAGTACACTTGGACTAGATTATCACAAGGATATGTTGAAACACCTATCCTTTTCACAGGGTAACAGTACACTTGGACTAGATTACCACAAGGGTATGTTGAAACACCTATCCTTTTCACAGGGTAACAGTACACGTGGACTAGATTACCACAAGGACATGTTGCAACACCTATCCTTTTCACAAGGTAACAGTACACTTGGACTAGATTACCACAAGGGTATGTTGAAACACCTATCCTTTTCACAGGGTAACAGTACACGTGGACTAGATTACCACAAGGATATGTTGAAACACCTATCCTTTTCACAGGGTAACAGTACACTTGGACTAGATTATCACAAGGATATGTTGAAACACCTATCCTTTTCACAGGGTAACAGTACACTTGGACTAGATTACCACAAGGATATGTTGAAACATCTATCCTTTTCACAGGGTAACAGTACACTTGGACTAGATTACCACAAGGAAATGTTGCAACACCTATCCTTTTCACAGGGTAACAGTACACTTGGACTAGATTATCACAAGGATATGTTGAAACACCTATCCTTTTCACAGGGTAACAGTACACTTGGACTAGATTACCACAAGGATATGTTGAAACACCCATCCTTTTCACAGGGTAACAGCACACTTGGACTAGATTACCACACGGATATGTTGAAACACCCATCCTTTTCACAGGGTAACAGTACACTTGGACTAGATTACCACAAGGACATGTTGCAACACCTATCCTTTTCACAAGGTAACAGTACACTTGGACTAGATTACCACAAGGGTATGTTGAAACACTTGTCCTTTTTTCAAGGGAAATGAAGGAGAAGCTTGACCAGACTGAACTTCCATGTGAATCTACTCTAATGGATCTAGTCTAATTCAATACATAGATGATTTACTTTTAGCTTCCAAAATCCCATTATGACTACAAGATACTATCTTCCTACTGATCAAGCTAGCAGAATTAGGATTCAAGGTTAATAAGGATAAATTGCAGTTATGGAAATCAGAGGTTCAGTACTTGGGATATCTTATTTCAGAAGGTTCAAGACAAACTTTGCCCTCACACATTGCTGTGTATCCTTACCACAGTGAAACAGCTGCAAGCTTTTCTGGGACTGACAAGGTTACTGTCAATAAAAGATTTCCAACTTTGCTGAAATAGTGAAACCATTACTAGAACTGATAAAGAAAAGTACCCCTGAACATTTACTCTGAGGAGACAGACTGCATGAACTGGGTGTTGAAAAGGTGGCCAGTACTGTTGTTATCACCATGAGTAGCTAGAGATGGTATAGGTTGTGTGGTCCAACATTATTTAAGTAGTTAATTGATTTAAACACAGAAGGTATTTGGCAGGTTAGCATAGAATCTTTTTGACAAATATGTTTTATTTAGCATGGTACCTGAGGTTTGGGAGGGTTTTATTTTGAGTGCAGAACTTCCAAGCCTTGTTCCTCTGTTTCATTAGTTGTTTTGTACTCTGGGATAGCCAGGGGCAGGATTAGATTTTACTCTTTTTTTCTGAGTGGGGTAAGCTCATTTAAGATGTTTCGAAAAATTCTGTTGAATTCAAACACAGCGTCATGGGAAGGAAGGTGCTTTAATATGTTCTAATTGTATTGTTTTAAGTTGCAAATAAGATTGTTGCTGTCAAAGTGTGCTAAAATTTCAGACTTCATTGTAATATGGTTGCTTTTGGATATTGGTGTGATTTCTGACCATGACAGCTGAAGGCAGTCATTTAGAGTGTCTAGGAGAGGCCCAAATTACATTACATTGTTAGGGGATGAGATGAGGATTCAGTCAATGGCTGATTTTGTATTGTTGTTTTTGTTGTATCAGGTGGGAAATTAGAAAATTTGGTTGAGACCCTAAAGATTAAATGGCATATATCTGCTTTATTGGTGACCCAGTCAATACATATTTGCTGAGCTCTGAAATGGTAATGCCCATCAGTGTTACACAGATCATCTTCTGTCAGTTTAGTTTGAATAGAGAGTTTAGGATTTCAGCTTTATTAAAGGGGTGGAGCAAGGAAGGCTGTTTTTATAGACAATTGCTATTCTAACAGTTATTTTGTGCTTCCTCTCTAACCTAATAATGTTATATCCTGAGAGGTAAGATGTCATTGTCTGGTTGTTGTTTTAGCCAAGCCTCAGTGACAATGAGTATGTCAAGTGAGGAATGAGCTAGCAAGGCGTGGACTTATGGGAGTTTGTTGCAGATGCTTCTAAGGGTTATGTGGAAGATCTGCAATGAGGATGTTATAGAATGATGGGGTTTTGTTATACTGGAAGAGTTTTGGGATGGACATGGAGAACCAGGTTTGGGGTGAACTTCACTGCTTAGCTGGCTATGTTTATAAAAATATAATGAAGGCTGGGGAAACATTTGTCTTTCATTTTGTCTTTGGGACCTACTTTGGTTAGATTGGGGTTTTAAAGGCGTAGTTTGTGTTTGTCAAATGGGTGCCGTGGTGGTACAGTGGTAGCGTTGTTGCCTCACAGCAAGAGGTTCTCCTGTTTGATTCATGGCTGGAGTGACTTCTGTGTGGAGTCTGCATGTTCTCCCCGTGGTCGACTGGCCTCTGAAAGATATACGTGGATGGGCGTGCCTTCGCTGAAGGTTGGGCGTCAGGCTGGCAACTCGGCACCATAAAAAAATCTACTGCCAATCATTAGCGGACCAGAGTTCCGCTGTGGCAATCCTTAACCGGGAAAGGCCGAAAAGACAAACAGTTTGTGTTTGACAAATAGTACAGGTGAAGTGTGGATTAAGGAAGAAACAATGAGAAAATGAATAACAGCGGTATTTCATGGTAGGGTGAGTGTTGTAAAGCGAGGTTTATGGAGTATAAGTATGGATGGTGGTGGTTTGAAGTTAAGTAGGTTGTAAATATTAATGGTGGTAATAGAAGTAGAAATTTAGCACATAGTGTGAAAGTAGCAGAGAATTGGACAATGGGCTGTGTGTTGATGTTATACAGATGGTAGAGAAGTATGTGGAGTAATTGGTAAGTGATTCTAGGGAAACAAGGGGGGTGAGTAGTAGAAAGGAATGTCTAAGATTAGTGAAAAGTCATACCAGGGTAGATACTGAGTATAATGTAGGTGGAGCTAAGGTGAATTCGAGAGGTATGGTGTAGAAAGGAGTGTAACTGTGATATAAATAGGTGTGGTGGCTGGGATTTTGTATTCTGATTTGTTGTATAAGTGGAATGTGGTGTTATGAGGCTGGGTATTATTGTGATTTGAGGAGACTGTATTAAATGCAGTTGTGGTGGGGATGGGAGATGGAGAGAAGGGGAACAAAGTGAGCCTGAACGTAGTGGGGCCAGAGTCACAGAGCAAAGTTTGTTTCCAGGAACAATGCTGGTTCCATGGTACAAAGAAGCAAAACAACTGATAAGGGATTAGCAGACAATACTGGTAAGACTGAATCCAGCCATGGACTGTACAAGGGAGCAGCTGACTTCAGATCAGTTATCCAGGGACAGGTAGGTGGCCAGACACATGCATGAAGCCAAGTGCCACAGCAGACATCATGGCCTGGGGCATTCCTCTCAACCTCTTACAGCAAGAAATCTGGACAAAGCCATAAATAAAAGTGGGACAAAGGCAAAAAATAGGGGCAATTTTTAAATATTGTTCTTACAAACTTAGAAAGTTAATAGAATAACAGGTTTTACATTAGCATGGATTTTCTGAATGGTATCGAGTCTGAAACTCGAATGTCTGTCATTATTTTTTAACTTTAATCTTTAATGATTTGCTGCTACTTTGCCAGAAAACAATTCTTTTAAAAACTGACCAAAAATATGAGGCAAAAATCTGGGCAGTCTGTGAAAATCTGTACAGTTGAGAGGTATGGGCTGGGGAAATGCTTGGCTTTTCAAGCACTGAGTATGTGCTGTATTCTTCACCATCTAAATGCTTCTTGGAAGGGGAAGCAAGGCCCAGCTTAGTCTGGCATGCAGGTCAGCTGCTTGTGATGTACTTACATTCATTTTGGGGTATTCTCAGTGACTGAAAAAGTAGCATACTCAACTTTAATGCTGGAAGATCTGAAGGCTATGAATTATTTTCTAATACTAACATTGCAATGCAGCATAAAGGGAGGTATCTCAGTACTGAGTATCCTGCCCATTGGGTGAGACATGGATTATTTTCTAATACTAACACTACAATTCAGCATAAGGGGAGGGACCTCTGTACTGAGTATGCTGCCCATTGGGTAAGACATGGATTATTTTCTAATACTAACACTACAATTCAGCATAAAGCGAGGGACCTCAGTACAGAGTATGAAACCCATTGGGTAAGACGTGGATTATTTTCTAATACTAACACTATAATTCAGCATAAAGGGAGGTACCTCAGTACTGAGTATGCTGCCTGTTGGGTAAGACATGCATTCTTTTCTAGTACTTACACTACAATTCAAGATAAAGGGAGGTACCTCATTACTGCATATACTGCCCATTTGTTAAGACATGGATTATTTTCTAATACTAACACCAGAATTCATCATAAACAGAGGTACCCCAGTACTAAGCATGCTGCCCATTGGGAAAGGCATGGATTCTTTTCTAATTCTAACAGTACAAATCAGCATAACGGGAGGTACCTCAGTACGGACTATTCTGCCCCTTGGGTAAGTCATTAAACCATGGTCCTGTTTACCTCCTAAGATGGTACTAGTTCAGCTGGATGTAAATTATCCCCCTGCATTTACTGAAAGGAGAATAGAGAATTCCCCATTATTTTGGACAAACTTCCCCCAGTTTGCAGGAATACCACCTCAGGTCACTGCTGACTAGAGGCCATTGGCCTAGTGGAAGTTACTCAGACAAGGGAATATAGATAAGTAAATATTCTGCAACTTTCTAGCCCATATACAAATGTCAGATAATACAATATAGTTGAGCAGAACAGATGTGTAGAGCTTTTTTATTGGAATAGTATAGAACTGCTTTACAAAGAAGTAATATGATATTTATTCAGTTTAGCTTTATTAACCAGGTATGTTGACTAGTCCTAAGACCCTTTTCAGCCATGGCCCAGGCTGTACTTATAATCAAGTCGTGGAAACTACTTAACATCGTTTTGTTAGATTGTATTTTTAAGACAAATTACAAAGTGTTAACTGGTTACATAGCATGACAATAGCATTCACAAGTCACTTTGAATGATTATTAAAATGAAAGTCTTACAACTTTGTGGCACTGGAAATAAACCAAAAAGTTTTTGGAAGTCTTGCATTGTGCGAACTTTGATATTTGATGCTAGATTTTCTATGTTATTATTATGCGCCTCCTTTTTTTCATGTGGCTATATACAAATGTATAAATTTATGAGAACCAAGATATAAATGTACATATTTAAAGTCAAACTGCATATTTATTTATTTACAAACAATCTGTATATAGGACAGTTGGAAAACAGGAGGGAAGATTATAGACAGTTTAGGACAGTATTTTTGTCACATGTTAAATGGTAGGCATTAGATTGCATCAATTGTCCACTGTCTGTGTACCACTTATATTTGTTGATCAGACTTAAGTGTGATTTTGATATTTTTCTAAGGTCGATGTAGCTATATGCACATATACAAATACATTAGCCTTCCATGATATTAACAAGATAGTGAACTGTGGTAATGCAATGGAATGAGGTGGTTTTAATGCCAGCATCAGAAACAAATAAATATATAAATAAATAAATCCTGTGATGTCTGCCAGTGTTACATTTGTGTCACTGTCACTTTTTCCCTACAGATGGGTAGAATCAGTAGAGATGGGTGAAATGGTCAACATGCAAGAGAAGACAGAAAAAAAAGGAAACATACAAGGATTTCAGATGAGATATTAAACCAAGGTCCCATCTGTTTCAGTTGGTGGTAGTCAGATGGATGTAAAAGATCCCATGGCACCTATAGAAAAGAGTAAAGTTCCTTTATTTATATACATTTACATAGTTACAAATATTTACAAATGTACAGATATATAGATATACAAATATATATATACTTATTCACAATTTCCTTTATAATCAAACAAAATTTCCATCCCTATTAGACCTCTACTCATTTTTCCATACCCGCAATCTGATTTTACTTAATGTTGTTGTTAAAACTCCATTTACCATTAAACGTAATTTCATTTATTCATTCATTCCATATAATCCCATGACATAAAATAACTTGTTTTCTATTCTATTAACATATTCTTTATGGCTGGTCTTATAATATACATATTTTATCATATCCATGTTTATTTTATCCACTTCTTTTATACCTTTGAAAAAATCTTTACATATTTTCCCCATACGTTTTTACTCTTTACATTTCAAAAAAACATCTTCCTTAATTTCTTCTTATTGACAATGTAAACATATCCTATCACCTTACTTTTTATATGGCATATTTCCTTTTATAGGTAATTTATCTATTACCAGTCTCCACAAAATAAACTTTCTGATTATACCATTTGCTTCTTATTGTTATGGCTTTAATTTTTGCATCTGTTAGATTTTCCCATGATTTTACATAGGAATGATTTCTCAGGTCTATATTATCTTATCGAAAAATGTGTTCATAAAACACGTCATAGCTGACCAATAAACAGCAAAAACACTAATCTTCGAATGGCCACTTCAGTGAATTTTTTCCCAGGGGAAAAATCATTTACCCAAACAAAAACAAAACAAACTTTGAAACCCTACAAAATGGGGGTCTTCACCCCTCACCCCCCAACTAAATATACCAACTCCAAGATCGCACTACAGTGGGGAGAAGGGCAAATCCCCCGACGATGGTCAAACATTTTTTTCCTCCTTGAAAATAAAGTTCCCAAGGCCCTCCCCTCACCTTTACTGGGACATGATCAATGACCAAATATTTAAAAAAATGATACTCATTCATATTCACATGTTTAGCTAAGGAGTTAAATAAATTCAGTTTTTAATACTATATTCATGTTCATAGATACAGTCTTTAAGTTTGCCCTCAGTTTTCCCAACATAAAAACAGGGACTCTTCTAACACTGTGCTAAATAGACAACTTGTTTATATTCACAGTTAAAAATACAACTAATATGGTATGTATCATCCTTTACCTGAAAGGCTGACCCCTCATAAATGAACTTACAATATGAGCAGGCTCCACATTTCATCATACCAGTCCTTCCTCTTAGTGAACCTGCTTTTTCTGTTCCAAAAAAGCTTTCAGGTTCTGGCCCCTCCGATATACTAATGGAGTGATCTCCTGGATTTTATCATGTATTTCCATATTCATATAACAATGTCCAATCCTTATTAAAAATGGAGCTGAGGACATGGCTATTGGCATTAAAGGTGGTCACAAAACTCATGCCAAACTCTTTTGATGTAGTCGCCTCAGAGGGTTCAGAATTGGGAATCACTATCACAGCTTCCTCATCTTGATGTTGACTTCCTTTCTTAAAGAGGACAAGCTTGAAATGACCAATCGAGCTTTTTGATGGTTTAGCAAAATTGCTATTAATATTGGAAAAACCTAGAATTTTTGGAATAGGTTTAGATTGATGATCTAATGATACTTTTGTTTTATCACAAATATATTCCTTACAAATATATTTATTTAACCAACTATTTTTCTCTAGGCTGTGTCTTGGTAAAAGATAATCAACTGAATGAACTTCACTGCCATTAAGAAATTGATGCCAAAAGATTAAATTATTATTTTTAAGATCTAACAAGCATCCATTTGTATACACTATAGGAAATAATAAAAACATAATAGTTCTTTAACCACATAATTAGAATTCATAAATCTCTTGAAATTTAAACAAATATGATTAATAAAAGGAATGGAGATAAACTTATATATATCATTCAAACAGAAATCTTTTAGAATCCAATAGAATTTATTAATTCCCAATTCTTGTGTAAGATTTTACAGCAGATTTATTATTAGCTATTAAGATTCTTTCGTGTACTGATTTCTAACACAAACCATATGAAGAGTCTAGCCACTGAGTCATTGTTTTAATAATGACAGACTTAGAGTATAACTCAATATTGGGAAACCCAATACCACCTTGTTCCCAACTTTTGTATGCCAGTCAAAAGATATCCTTGGCTTATTAGGATATCGTAAAAAATAGAGAAGAATAGAATAGGTGCTTATCAAATGTCCTTCTTTTCCTCCATGAAACTCTAATTACACAAACTTGGTTTATTTAGCGCTTTCATCAGAATGTAATGAATGACTTCTTCAGAATACCATAAAAAAATTGAAATACCATTTTTAAAAAGTGCACACAACTTACTCAACCAATAAAAATACTATTTCAATAATTTATTTATTTATTTATTTGCAGTTGGTTCACCAGGATAGTCCATTGGGCCAAGATGAACCCATTTTCAATGGAGTACTGGGGAGAAAAGCTCCATATACAGGGTTACAAAAGGTTTTAGAATTACAATATTTACAACAATTATTTACAATTATACCATTAGAACATACAATTTCTGGTAGAAGCAAACTGGTGATACATATTACAGAAGATACGGACTTGATAAAGTAAGTGATTCCAATGTGAACTGAGAAGCAGTTCTAGGGAGGGTGCAGGAGCATTCCCACTGGGATAGGGAGGGTGCAGGAGCATTCCCACTGGGATAGGGAGGGTGCAGGAGCATTCCCACTGGGATAGGGAGGGTGCAGGAGCATTCCCGCTGGGATAGGGAGGGTGCAGGAGCATTCCCACTGGGATAGGGAGGGTGCAGGAGCATTCCCACTGGGATAGGGAAGGTGCAGGAGCATTCCCACTGGGATAGGGAGGGTGCAGGGGCATTCCCACTGGGATAGGGAGGGTGCAGGAGAATTCCCGCTGGGATAGGGAGGGTGCAGGGGCATTCCCACTGGGACAGTAAATGAGAGTGAAGATATTTTTTGAATGTCAGGTGGTTAAAGGTGGTGCGAATGGCAGGAGGTAGGGAGTTCCAGAGACGTGCTAGACTGAAGGACAGGAGATTTTTCCCTGGAGGACGATTAGGCTTGTACAATTCAATTAGATTTTTGGTTATTAGATCTAAGTGTTTTGCTGGGCAGGTGCAATTTGAAGGCTGAGGAAAGGGACGGACAGAGACTGGGTTTGCAAATGAGCTTGTGAGCAAGAGTAAGTTGAGAATAGGTGAGTTGACTGGGTAATTCTAGCCATTTTAGTTTATGAAGTGAAGAACAGTGGTGGGTAGAATTCTTATGGCTAGTAGCAAATTTAGCAATTTTGTTATAGCAAGAGGAAAGTTGTGTTTTAAGGGAAGATTGGCTATTAGTTAGGAATGGGGCACCATAGAGAAGAGAGGGGATGAGGAAAGAGGTAGAGAAACTGATTTTAGTGGAGGAGGTAAGGTAGCGATTGTGTCGGTAGAGCATACCTAGTTTTTGATGGGTTTTTTATGTTTAGTTGAATGTGGGAGTTGAATTTGAGATGACTATCAATTTGAACCCCAAGTAACTTAGCTTCTGACACCAATTCCAAGGATGTGTTATTGTGATTAGTGATTAAAAGGGAATTAGTGTTGATAGAGATGTGTTTAGAGGGGGTAAATACCATTAGTTTGGTTTTAGAGGAATTAAGTGCAAGGTGATTTTCTTTCATCCATAGTTCAGTGATGGAGAATGCATCTTGGGTAAGCTTTTGTAGTACTGGGATGGATGTGGCAGAACAAATGATAGTTGAATCATCTGCATATTGGATGATATTAGAGAATGGGATAGAATTGTGGAAGTCATTTATGAATATATTAAATAGGAGAGGACCCAGTACTGATCCTTGGGGAACTCCAGTTGTGGTATTAAGGAATGAGGAGGTGGCCTTTTTCCATTTTACTGCTTGATATCTATCGAATAAATAACTAGAGAACCAGTTCAGCAAGGAAGGAGATAAATTAAGCTGAGACAGTTTAGTAAGAAGTAGTTTGTGAGAGATAGTGTCAAAGGCCTTTGAGAGATCAAGTAAGAGGGTAGAGACAATATGACCAGAGTCCTGGGCTTTATTAACCATTTCTAGGAAGGAGAGGAGGGCAGACATAGTGCTATGGCCGGGTCTAAAACCATGCTGAGTTGGAGTAAGCAGATGATTATCTAGGAGGTAAGGTAGGAGCTGTAGATGGATACAGTTTTCTAGGAGTTTAGAGATGGGGGACAAGATAGCTATGGGGCGGAAGTTTGTAATATTGTTGTAATTGCCACCTTTATGTAGAGGTATAATGAAAGCTTTTTTTCCAAATTTGGGGTACTGTGCTTTCTTGGATAGAGCGGTTGATGAGTATGCTAATGGGGTATGCAATGGCTTCTGCAGCTATTTTGAGGAATTATGAGGGAATATTGTCTGGGGCATTGGAGCATGGCTTAAGTTTCTGGAGAAGATTTTTTATAGTAGATGTAGGAATGGGTTTGAGTGAGAGAGGTGAGGGAAGGGGAGATAGGGTATTAGAGGGTGGTGGTAAGGTAGAGGGAGTAGGAGATGAGATGGAAGTGGAGGGAAGAGTGTTAGTAGAAGAGAGTGTGGGAGAAGTGGAGGATGGAGTGGTGTTGGAGAATGAAGATGTTAGTTTGGAGATAGATGTTATGAAAAAAGAGTTGAATTGTGTAGCCAAGTCTATGTCAGGAGCAGAGGGGTCAGGATTAGGGTTGACTGTTTTGCCAGGAGAGATGAGGGTATAGATTCCTTTCCAGAATTTCTGAGGGTTTGTTTTATTACTATTTTGGAGTATGGAGAAATAGTTTTGTCGATCAGAGGTAATGAGCTTTTTTAATGATTAGTAAAGTGTATTTTTTGCACACTGTGCAATTTTATTCTTAATACTGATAAAGTAAAGATGAATTATTACCACCATTAGACCGAATGGTAGATTTACATGTAATTCATACAGGGTGGTCTATGCTGCTTTGTGCATGAAGTGCAGTGGTTTTTATATTGGGAAAACAAAAAGGAGGCTAAAAGAAAGAAGTTATGAGCACATTAGGGACATCAGAAACCTAAATACCAACAAGCATGTGGAAACATTTCTTACCCACAATTTTAAATTTTTGGTGGTTGAACGGGTAAAAAAAGATCCATGTGGTGGGCCATGGGCAGATTTGCTTGAATATAAAGAGCTATGGGAAGTGAGATTAAACACCCAGGTATTTCCTGGTCTTAATGACTGCTTCAATATAGGCAGCTATTTAAAGCTGCATTCCTATGTTATTTAACAGTTTCCAATTTTTATTGTACAAGTTGTTCTGGGGACAATATTATTGAATTATGTTTTGATTATTGTGATTCTTGTGATCTTCATGATATTTGTGGTTTTAGTTTGTTTATTTATCATGTACCTTTATTTGTAACCCTGATACTAATCATTAATGAACTAGTATTTTTATTGGTCGTGTAAGTCATGTGCATTTTTTAAAAATGGTATTTAAATGTAATGTATTTTTTATGTTATTCTGAAGAAGCCATTCGTTACATTCTGATGAAAGCACTAAATAAACCAAGTTTGTGTAATTGGAGTTTCATGGAGGGTTTTTTTCCTGGTTCTGGACTTTCATTTTATGTGTTTTCCTGGTTCTTAGTTTTTCTGTGATGTTTTGGGTTGTCCCCAATATTTTACAACACCTGTATTCCCCTCCACATTTATCATGCTTAGTATATATATATATATATATATATATATATATATATATATATATATAAATAAATATATATATATATATAAATATATATATATATATATATATATATATATATATATATATACATATATACATATATATGGGTTACCCTCAGATTATCGAACGTTCAAATGATCGACAATGATATGGGGAAGACCATATCATCGAACATTTAAATGTTCGACAATCTGAAGGTTTAAAATTGGGGATAGATACTAGACAACTGAGGTTGTCTAGTGATCCCCGTGTATTCCGGTCACCCCGTTACCTAAATATGCCATCTCTGAGATCGCATTATATCTGGTAATGGGAAATAATGGAATCCAGACCTCCGTGCAGCGCAAAATGGGAATATTTCCCATTACTGCAACGTACTGCGGTCTTGGAGTTGGAATATTTAAGTAGGGGGGTGTGGGGGGCACAGCTTGTCACCCTGCTATAAACAGTTTACTTTTTTTGGATTAGGGTTTTTTATTTACTTTTACATTGACGAACATTTAAATGTTCAATGATATGGTCTTGATCATATCAGTGTCGAACATTTGAATGTTCGATGATGTAAAGGTAACCCATGTGTGTATATATACATATATATATATATATATGTATATATATATATATATATATATATGTATATATATATATATATATATATATATATATATATATATATATATATATATATATATATATATATATATATATATATATATATATATATATATATATATATATATATATATATATCTAGGACGTTTGCTCGACTGAGTAAACGACTAAAATCCAAATGGCCGGGCATACTTATGTGAAAGTGCTTTTCACCAAAGAAGCACTTTCGCGTAAGTATGACTGTTGCTGAGGCTGTACTACAGTGCGAGTAAGGTAAATTTCCCTTTTCTCCACTGTAGTGTGGTCTCGGAGGGAGAATATTAAAGTAGGGGGGTGTGGGGGGCACAATCCCCCACATGGGGAGTGCAGGGGGGCGAAACCCCCCTGCTAAAATGTAAATGTAGTGGGGTTTTTTTGTCACATGCTTTAATGAAAGTGCTTTTTCGATAAAAGTGCTTTCGTTAAAGTGTGTTCGGGTTTTATGGATTTGGACGTTTGCTCAGTTGAGCAAACGTCCTTGATCTATATATATATATATATATATATATATATATATATATATATATATATATATATATATATATATATATATATATATATATATATATGGTTCCTTTATAGTCTTGAAATACTGAAATCTTGAATTTCAGTATCTCAAAACTATAAAGGCGAATCCACAAAACACCGACAACCCAAAACCGCGAAATACAAAATCCCGAACACATAGTAGACACCACACCACACATGCACAATACACACAATACAGTACAAAAATCCACACAAAAACCTAACACCACACATCCACAAATGTACACTACAAATAAGCAGGGGGGCAAGCCCCCCACACCCCCTACTTATATATACTAACTCTGAGATCACACAAACAAAAAAAGAAAGCAAACTGACACCCAGACATTCTACAGTCCCTTGTATATACACACACACACACACACACACACACACACACACACACACACACACACACACACACATATGCAAACACCAAGACATCCAACACTTACACACTCATACTTTCACCTGCCTACCCTAACTCACACGTATAACTTACAAACACACTCACATACACTCAAACTCCCACCCAAAACCCTTACAAAACACTTACTTACCTTAAATTCCACCTAAATTCACACACAACACTGGTCACCATCCAAACAAACCACAGCTCGTAAAGCCATAACCGCGAATTTGAGATATTCAAATTCACAATTATGCACTTTTGCTATTTTAAATAATTCGCCTTTATGGTCTCAAGATACTGAAATTCGAGATTTCAGTATTCCAAGATTATAAAGGGAACCATATATATATATATATATATATATATATATATATATATATATATATATATATATATTATTTTTTTTTCTCATTCTATTTTTAACACACCATTACAATCCTATCACCAGTCCATAAACCCCATTTTGTCATAAACATTTGCAGTGTCCAGTACTTCTTTACAGTCAGGTCTTCAAGTGTCCTTCTGAAATCTCTCCTTCCAATTTTCCATTGGAAAAACAGTCTCAAATATAATATCACAAAATGTATCTTTGTTAATAAAAATAAATGCTCTTACCTCATGTGGTTTTCCACCAAAAGGAGCTATTACATTTTCCCACACTTCATACCTGTACATTGTTTCTCATCTTTACATTGAATCCTTAGCATGTATTCCCGTTTTTTATTTTCTTCTGCCTTCTTTTCTGCTACTGCCTTTTTCCTTCTTTTACTTTCTCTGCATATGTTTTCTTTTCCATCTCACCAGCATTCTTTAGGATTGTCTTTGCATCCCCCTTTTGTATTTTCTCCATAATACTTGCCCAGAAAACACCTCCTTCATTTGTGGCTCACTCTCTCTGCATTACCATTTCTTTAAGTAAATCATCCCACAACCCTCCTAACTGATGGGTTGTAATTATTCATCCATCATTTGCTGGCTCATCTCCATCAGATTTTTTTTGAAACATCTCCTCAGAATTCTGCACACATTCTCTGGTATTGATATTTGCTTTCTCCTCCAGTTCTCTGACTACTCCATTATTTCATTCTTTCTTTATTTGCCTTCCTGTTTCTCCAGGCTGCCTCTGTACCTGGAATGGAAACAGGAAGTGCTTCTGCAAAATAGATCCCACTCACAAGAAAGATGAGTAGGGGAATTGTATTGATGCCCTGGTGAAATTTCATTAGTGGTATAAATACTACCTTAGGACTCCCTTAAAAAGAGGCCACTAGCCTGGTGGGACTAACCTGGTTAACAAAAGATAAATAAAAAATAAACTAATCTCATGCAGGTCAGCATGTACCTGGCTTGGCACTTGGGCTTCGCTGTAACTACAGCATTAGAAATCAGCACCTGAGAAAGTAATGACCATTATATACATATACACAGAAATCTAAAGTAAGGTCATTTTAATGTAACCTCGAGCTATGAAGAGTTTCACTTGTAGAGATCTGCTTGCATAGCTAGCAGCCCTTCATCTGTTTCCTGTGTAGTCTTAGTCATTCATTCTCATCTGATTTCCCCTGATACAGTTTTTACAAAGCAACCATAAAAAAGATGATTCTCTCACCTTGATACCAGAGATGTTCTGTTCCTGCTTGCTTTGATACTCTTTGAGATGTTTCATTTTCACTTCTAGTGAAGATACAGTATTTTTCAGCTTGTCCTGGATATATTAAATAGTATTAAGATAGTAAATATATAATGCAAAAGTTTACATATTAAAACTTTCAGTTTATATGATCTAACACAAGACAGTTTTTAATGATGTGCAATAATAAACGAGAGTCATTGCTAGGTCTGGCAGACTGGGCATCTCCTCAGACTGGCACCCTTACAACCCAAAAAGCAAAAATTGTCTACCCAGTGAGGACTCCAGAAAATCTGTAACCACTTTCCATGCTTCAGTTACTAATTACTAACATAATGACCTCCTGGCTAAAGCATGAAACCAGTACTGGCACCAGTTTATTATGTCACAGTACCACCTTCCATGCTACAGTTACTAATTCCTAACATAATGACCTCCTGACTAAAGTGTGAAAGCAGTACTGGCACCTGTTTATGATGTCACAGTACCACCTTCCATGCCACAATTACTAATTACTAACATAATGACTTCCTGACTGAAGTGTGAAAGCAGTACTGGCACCTGTTTATGATGTCACAGTACCACTGTCCATGCTACAGTTACTAACATAATGACCTCCTGACTAAAGTGTGAAAGCAGTACTGGCACCTGTTTATGATGTCACAGTACCACCTTCCATGCTACAGTTACTAATTACTAACATAATGACCTCCTGACTAAAGTGTGAAAGCAGTACTGGCACCTGTTTATGTTGTCACAGTACCACCTTCCATGCTACAGTTACTAATTACTAACATAATGACCTCCTGACTAAAGTGTGAAAGCAGTACTGGCACCTGTTTATGATGTCACAGTACCACCTTCCATGCTACAGTTACTAATTACTAACATAATGACCTCCTGACTAAAGTGTGAAAGCAGTACTGGCACCTGTTTATGATGTCACAGTACCACCTTCCATGCTACAATTACTAATTACTAACATAATGACCTCCTGACTAAAGTGTGAAAGCAGTACTGGCACCTGTTTATGATGTCACAGTACCACCTTCCATGCTACAGTTACTAATTACTAACATAATGGCCTCCTGATTAAAGTGTGAAAGCAGTACTGGCACCTGTTTATGAAGTCACAGTACCACCTTCCATGCTACAGTTACTAATTACGAACGTAATGGCCTCCTGATTAAAGTGTGAAAGCAGTACTGGCATCTGTTTATGATGTCACAGTACCACCTTCCGTGCTTCAGCTACTAATTACTAACATAATGACCTCCAGGCTAAAGCATGAAAGCAGTACTGGCACCGGTTTATGATGTCACAGTACCACCTTCCATGCTACAGTTACCAATTCCTAACATAATGACCTTCTGACTAAAGCGTGAAAGCAATACTGGCACCGGTTTATGATGTCACAGTACCACCTTCCATGTTACAGTTACTAATTACTAACAAAATGACCTCCTGACTAAAGTGTGAAAGCAGTACTGGCACCTGTTTATGATGTCACAGTACCACCTTCCATGCTACAGTTACTAATTACTAACATAATGACCTCCTGGCTAAAGTGTGAAAGCAGTACTGGCACCTGTTTATGATGTCACAGAACCACCTTTCATGCTACAGTTACTAATTACTAATTACTAACATAATGACCTCCTGACTAATGTTTGAAAGCAGTACTGGCACCTGTTTATGATGTCACAGTACCACCTTCCATGCTACAGTTACTAATTACTAACATAATGACCTCCTGGCTAAATCATGAAAGCAGTACTGCTATCTCTTAATGAAGTCACAGTACCTCCTGTGACTTTTTCACTGACTGTCACTTGTGCCCATGACAGCCTCCCCTTCACCCCCACATTTATTACAGCCCTGAATTAAAATACGTTAATCACAGCAAGGTGGCATTTAATGAAAAATTATTTGTAGTTATAGCACAAAACTGAGATATCAGGTATGGCTTCCATTTTATCAGTAAGTATATATTAGAGAACAGGACAGCTAGGTTGTCTGATGCTATGAGCAGTTCCCCAAACTGTTACCCCTTCAAATAAAAAAAAAAAGAACAATAGGAAAAAATTAATGTTCTTCTGTTTTTGTAACAGTGGCAAGCAGTTTGCAACAAGTGTAGCAAGCACCTTGCTACAGCTGCTACCATAAACTGACCTACAGCCATAACCATGAATGCAGTATTAGCCATCATTCATGAAGCTGTGACATCCCTGTGGTTCAAAAGTCAAGGCTGGTACTGCACTCACCACCCCATTGACCTACAATTTTGCCCACATACAGCTTGTGCCAAGGGCAGCTGCTCCTTCAGTCCACCCTAGTTACGAGTCTGCCTCAGAGAAAGACACTTAGGTCATGTGACAGTGTGTGTGTGTGTGTGTGTGTGTGTGTGTGTGTGTGTGTGTGTGTGTGTGTGTGTGTGTGTGAGAGAGCCTGAAACTTTAGTATGCCTGCCATAAAACAAAAGCTTCTCCCTGCATGTTATAGTAGAATCATTGTTTATTAAGCAGGGAAGAAAACAACTCAAGCCAGTTGCTCTAGCATTTAATGGGAACACAAATTACGATAGAGATGTCCAGGAAATTTAGTTAAATCAAGGGAAGGAAAACAAGTAATAATTTATAATTTGTTAATCTCTCTTAATATGCAGTCATTGTAAAATTGATGTTTTGGTTAAAGGAAAATGTAACTGCAGTAATGTCCATGCCATAGTGATATGTTATGAAAAGGCAGGGACCACCAAGAGAACAAAATATTAGTTTAGAATATATGGATGTTGTGTGCAGTTAGTGTGGTTTAACTAACTGAAAGAGTTTGAGAGAGACAGAATAAAAACAATGTGTTGACATTGCAGTTTAAAATCCTGACCTTTAATCCTCTTGAGTGGATGAAACACAAACCTAGAATGCAGTACTGACTGTTTTCATCAAAATGTGAATCATTAAATCCTGACAGTGCAATAACAGACTTGTTACAACATTTCTCCCTCTGTATGAATGGTAACAGACATCTGGTGGTCTGACCACATCATCACCATAAAAGAAGCAGACTAAGGGCCTAAAATAGTCACCCTAAACTGTGATGACTGGGTCACTCAAGTTAGCAGACAACTTTCAGATCACACCTACTGCAGACAACTGACTGATGATCCAACTGAACAGTATAAATGAGAACCAAGGGACCTTATTAACCACTTCCCAGATTACACCTACTACAGACAACTGACTGATGACTCAGATGAACAGTATACAAGAGAACCAAGGGACATTATTAACCACTTCCAAGATCACACCTACAGCAGACACTTGACTGATGATCAAGCTGAGCAGTATACAAGAGAACCAAGGGACTTTATTAACCACTTCCCAGATCACACCTGCTACACACAGCTTACTCATGATCCAGCTGAACAGTATACGTGAGAACCAAGGGACATTATTAACCACTTCCAAGATCACAACTACAGCAGACACCTGACTGATGATCAAGCTGAGCAGTATACAAGAGAACCAAGGGACCTTATTAACCACTTCCCAGATCACACCTACTACAGACAACTGACTGATGATCAAGCTGAGCAGTATAAAAGAGAACCAAGGGACCTTATTAAATGCTTCCCAGATCACATTCAGGACAAATAAACTGACCTCATTCTTAGTTAACTTAAGCAAGGAGTTTTTGTTATATGCTACCAAATATCCATAATCCAGAAACTCTGGCAGAAACAATTTCTGGGTTCATAGAGAAAATTCTCAAACCACTAGTGAGTGAAAAATATCTCTTTATTCAAAGCATCACTTGTTTTGTTTGCATTTTGTCAAGTTACCACCTAACAGTGTTTTAGCCCCATGGATGTAGCATCAGCGCTCCCTACCGTAATATCAACAATCAAAATGCCAAGTACAAAAAAGCTGAAAAAAAGACTGAAACATTGGAGAAGAGAGAAATCTTGAAAATTGCTCTTCTTAAAACTTCTTTTTGCAGGTAGACAAGCTCCCCAGTATTTCTCAAACTTATATATAAATATATATATATATATATATATATATATATATATATATATATACACCAACTCTGAGATTGCCATACCTTGGAGAAAAGGAATATTCTAAGAAATGGCATCATGGACTTCATATATACAAGTCCAAATTTTCAGCCATTCAGTCTCTGTGTTTTAGGACTCACTCTAGCAGGCCCCAACATTTCAAATGGTTACCAGCATCACTGTACACTAACATCTCCCACAAGGATAGCATTGCTCCTGATACAGTGGGTAACTTACACAACTTGGTGTGATGCATAATAACTTTAACATTCATGGAAAATATTATATTCAAATTACAGGCATGGAAATGGATATCAGAGTGGTACCACAACATGCAAATCTCTTCATGGCAAACCTAGGCAGGGAATTTCTACAACACTGCACAGGTACACAGAATACTCACATTTATGATTAATGGATGACATAATCATAGTTTGGATACACAGCACTGATTCCTTCAAAGAATTCCACCACAAACTCAACAGAATCTACCAATCAATTAAACCCTTCTTGGAGTACTCAGGGACTCAACAGAATCCAAAAATCTATTAAACACTTCTTGTCATAGTCAGCTTCCACTGCAACCTTCTTGGATACTAAGCTTACTATGCAAATGTTGCCAGTGCCATGGCACAGAGGGAGACTGTCCTAACTATGGCCCAAGCAACCCAGGTTTGATTAGTGGCTTGGCTAAGGAGGGATGGGCATGCCTGTCCTGGAGGGAGGGAGATTCATCTTGGCACTCTCTAAGGGGAGGCTTGGTCTAGGAAGAGGAGAGTAGTCCTTGGACAATTCCAGAATGGGTGTAGAGGAGGAGGATGGACAAGAGGCTAGGTCATAACTTTAAAAAATACTTCCCTTACAGAAACATTTACTGGTGAGACTTCCCAGCATGCCCTTAGGTTGCACACCAGCCCCAGTCTGAAAAAATATCAGTGTTACTGTAAATAATGAAAGGAAACGATGGTAGACACAATGACAGATGGTGGCACTGGTGTAAGACACCAGAAAGTATGAAGCAAGGCAGGGAGGGAACAGAAAACAGATTACTAGTGGACAATGGGCATTACAGACACGCTTACACATGGAAACAACTGACAGACAACACATGCAGATATGTCCTCTATCAGTATATCTGTTCATAAGCAATAATCATCCTACTCATACAAAGAAGCCAATTTATTTAGAGGTAAGCATTTTGATATCAGAGTATTTGTTTTAGTGAGTCAGAAAGGGACTCAGCACAACTGAAGGAAGCCTTGTTTGCTCAGGGTCACTCTGTTGGGAGTTTAACACTGTAGTAAGTGAAGCAATATGGCTACTCAGGGAACAATTGTTTCAGTGAAAAGACAGGAATACCCCCCCCCCTTAACAGAGTTGCACTAGTGACAAGTTATCATTCAAAACTTTAAAAAAACTCTACAAAATCATAAGGGATCTTCAGCCAGTATTTGGTGAGGATGACATTTTTCAGGCACCCTTAATACTGCCATTTAAACTACCAGATCTAATGATCCTTCCAGTGAGCAACAGGCAGACAAGAAAATAATAGTCCAAAATAGTACAAAACCCTGCAACCACCCAAGATGGAAAAAAAAACTTGCCAGATGATTTGTACTGTTAACAATGTAATTGCCTCAAAGAACACATGTTTTACAGTACTGGGTTCCTTTACCGGTACTTCTAATAACGTGGTTTATCAGATGAAATAAAGGAAATTTCCATGTCCAGTTTATGTAAAAGAGACAGGCCAAACACTCAGATCTAGGATGGATGCCCAAAGACAAACATTTTTTTTATGGAAAATGATAACAAGACATTGACAATACAAGCTTATAAATCTGATAACTCTGTATCAGACCTGTCAGTTAAGGTTGTTTGAAGACATTTCTGTATACCTTTGTAAAGAATGATACTGGTTATTAACTTAATATAGCTGTTCAGTCTGAATAGCAGGTTTGTTGGTTGGTTGTTATTCCCTCATTCATTCATGATTCATACAATCATAACAACTACAAGGCAAGTAATTCTAAAGACCATGTGCACCTTTGCCAAAATATCACCCGCAAGGTTCACCCCTCCCCACTTCCACGAAGGCAAGATATGCAAGGCTAGGAATGAACTTGCTTGTAACAGCCCAATCATCAACATGGGATCATAGGATCATAGTAGGTTACTAGGCTAATGGCTCAGTGCCCTTAAAAACCTAGCCAAGAGTTTATCTTTATCCCCAGACAAGAAACCGCAATCAGCACCTGTCACCCCTGTCATTGAGGGACAAAGGTGGAACCCTTTGGACAAATCTGTGTTGCCCCATCCACTCAACAAGGTTGCACATGAATAGGGTCAGCGAGGTACTCTGACATGTATGGGAAGTCTATTCCACAGATGAGGCAGCCTCTGGGAGACAAACCTGTCTCTCCAGCAGGTTTTGTTGTTGATGTTGCATATTAGATTTAGGCCTTTTGAGCAGGTAATGGGTGAGGAGTTATATGTACAGATATGGAGCATCTCTAGCAGGGTGGGTCCGATATTACCTTGTAGCTAAGACACAGATCACCTCTGAGCAATCTGTAGAATACTGAGTAGAGTGATAGTGATTTGAACCTGTCCACAGAGGACAGGTGTTGAAAGCCATGGATTCTCTTTGTGAAGTGTTTCTGTCACTTTTCCAGTTGGTGCAGGTGTTTGTAGAGGTACATACCAAACAGGGTGTTATACTCAATTACAGGCTTAATGAGGGAGGAATAGAGAGGTAATAACCTCCTTTTTTCTGGATGCAATCCATTTACTTATGAGATGAACCAAGTAAAAGGCTTTTCTGACACTGCCACTACATGATGGTTTAATGTGAGATTGTTGTCAACCTGAGTACTCAGGTATCTCACCACAGGTTGTATTTAGGGGGTTGCTGTTGATGTGGTAATCAGTAGGGGCCATGTTTTTGCTGACTGATATGATAATACTTTTTTTGCATTTAACTTAAGGCCATGACTTTGGCACCAGACATTTGTTGCTGTTAGACCCTCTTGCAGTATGTTAACATCATTTTGGGAGTCAGTGACAGCACCCAACATAGAGTCATCCACAACCTTGGTCAGCCACAGGCCCTTTGTCTTTGTCTGGCCCTCTCAGAAGTAGATGCCAAACAGTAGGGGTCCCAGGACAAATCCCTGGGGAACACCACTACTGACAGGTCTGCTGTCAAAGGTGGTGGTGCCTATTTTGACCTTGTGGGACCTATTGGTGAGCCAGTTGGCCACGCACTTCATGAGACAGGGATTTATGCTAAGTTGTGTTAGCTTTTTGATTATGCCTGAGTGGGGGATTGTAACAAAGGCCTTGGCTAAGTCAAGGTAAGCTGTATGTACTGACTTTCCCTCATCCAGTGCCTTGGTAACAGTCTCAAAGATGTCAACCAGGTTCAACAGGCAAGCTCTACACCTGGCAAATCCAACTTGGGAGGGATCAAGTGCTTGGAGATTGCCTAGGTTCTTGTTTATGAGATCCATAATAATACACTCCATGGCTTTACAGATAAGACTTGTCAAGCTAATGGAGCAATAGTTTCCCAGGTCAGTAATGGCACCACCTTTGTGCAAGGGGATGACAATGGCAGTTCTTCGCTATGCTGGAATGAAGCCTGTGGTTGAATAGGTTGCTCAATCGCAAAGCTAGTTCTTGCTGGAGATGGTGTAGTATGAAGCCTGGGATACTATCAGGTCCCATGGAAGCTGTGTTCTTTGCCTTGGATAGGGCCTTTAACACTTGATCTTTGGAGATGTGAGGTGCAGGGCAAGTATCAGGGATGTCAAAAGGGCCTTTGGGGGGGATATGGGGTGAAGTCTGCACCGAACGTATCAGCTAGCAGGTTGGCTCAGTCAACAGGATCAGTGTAAGTGTTAGCATTAAGTACTAATTTGGAATAAACCTGGCCTTTGCCATGGAGATTCCTGACATAACTGAAGAAAGCTTTGTGGTTTCCCTTTGTTTCTGAGGCTAGTTTCAATTCATAATTGGCTTTGGAAGATTCACTAGTGATCTAATTTGCTTGTTGAGGATGAGGTGGGAATTTTTACAATTTGGAATTTGTTCCTTTTTACCCTTGGACTACAGTTTCTTCTTTTTGTTGTAAAGTCTGTTGATAGAGGATGTCCACCAGACAGGTTATTGTTTCTTTGAGGAGCAGCTTTTAGTTCTGTTGGGTATGGCTGAGTCCATGCAGTTGTACAGGTGCTTGTATACTGCACTGGCATAGTGTTCTGCATAGTTGTCTGCATCCTCTGAGGAGGGCGGTGGTGTGAAGCTACTGGCACCTTTCCTTAGGAGGTTGTAGTCAGCTTTTGAGAAGTTTTTAGCCTGGTTACAGCTGGGGGGTTGGGTGGGATAGAAACTTTGAATGAGACAGACCAATGATCTGATCTCACCAGGGAAGAACATACTATGGGAGTGGTGCAGTGGTCACCCACGTTAGTGAGAACCAATTCCAGAATGTTATCTCCCCTTGTGGGGGATGAGACAAGTTGGTCTAGTGTTAGAATGGATGAAGTCAAGGAATCATTGGGTGAGTGCATCAGTGCAGGAATAGTTCACCCAGTCTATGGTGGGGTAGTTGAAGTCAACAAGGATCAGGGTGTTAGGGGGTACCTTGATGGAGTCAAGTAGGTCCTGGTAGGAGGTGAGGGTGTCCTGAGTCATAGACAGGGTTCTATAGCTGGCTATAACTTGGATGGGTGTCTTGTCAACTGCCAGTTGCATGGGAGTAATTCCAGTGCATCATGCTGGAAAAACAGTCTGGAGGTGTGTCTGTTCTTAATGAAGCTAGTGACACCACCACTCTTAGTCTTTCCGACCTCGTTTTGGGGTCAGAAAGTCTGGAATGAGGTATAGCCTTTTAAGGCAGGGGGTGATCTCCACAGCCCTAAACCAAGTTTCTGTGACTGCACAGACATCAACATCTTCTAGTGTGAGGAGAGCCTCCGGTGAGTGCATTTTCAGGTTAAGGCTCCTAGCGTTAAGCAGCATGACCTTCAATTTGCTTTCTGACAGCTCTTTTATGTTGAAAGATTTGTCTTTGGGACAAAAAGGCACAATGGCAGAGCCAAAAACCTTGAGCAGAATCCAGAACCCCAGGGGTCACAGCTGGAGGCCATCTCTGGCAAAGCATCGAGACATGTCAACCATGTCATCCCAGGCAGATAGATACTGGATCCCCTTGGAAAGACACCACAAACTAAGCCAATTGTTGAAGTCAAACATTAGCCTTGAAAGAGGTGACAGTAACACTCTGCTTAATATTCAGGAGCAGTCTTATGTAGAGAACTCACATGTCTCTCATGCACAAACACACACACACACACACACACACACACACACACACACACACACACACACACACACACACACACACACACACACAGTATGCCTATCTCAATAGGTTAGCTAGCTTGACCGTCTGTTTTCTGCTTTTCTAGTCTGTCAGTTGTCACACAGTATTAAAGTTAAGAACTGTTAGAGAGCTGCTTTCTGCAGTATGGGGTTTGATAGCCTCAGCCTTCATTTGCTTACTATGTGACCTTGAGCAAGTCTCTTAACCAAGCAGTACTTTTAGTGCATTTGGAAAAGTGGGCTCGGCTCCTCAATGGTCATATGGACCTCATGCCTAGTAACTGTTTATGAACTGCAAAGATCACTCAGTGACAGTAACTCAGAGTATAAGAGAAGAGAAAAAAATTGCTCACTGCACACAATCATGTCCCAGATGCAGCTCCTGAAAATATAGATAATATTCTGTAAAAGGTAATGGAAGAAGCAACCAGTAACCTTAAGCTTCTCTGCCAAGCCATCCAACCTGCCACTAGCAGGACATCTTGTAGAAACAAACAAGCTTTACCCACCACCGAGGAATTGAAGACAAGGGTGTGATGCTTGAGCAGGAAATCCATCCTGGTATTAATTAGACCACCTATTTTTTACTGCAAATCAAGTCAAAGAGAGCTGTCCCTGACAAGTGAAAGATTCAAAATGAAGTTTTCAGCTCTGATGATGATGTCACACTACTGCTAACATTTGCAGACAACCTGCGTGACATATGTTAGTCCACAGTGTGGCTGAGGGATGGGACCATACTTGGTCATCAGTATGTAGGCAGCTCTTCTCTGTCTATGAGCAGGATATGGAGGGCAGCAGTTCACTGCACAGATCATTGGTGTATACAGCCACAAGGGCTGCATCACCAAGAACATATAGTAATACCAGCCTGGTGCAGCACTGCTCAGATCATTGGTGTATACAGCCAGAAGGGTTGCATCACAAAGAGCATACAGCAATACCAGCCAGTGAATCACTGCACAGATCATTAGTGTATACAGGCAGAAGAGCTGCATCACCAAGAACATACACTAATACCAGCCTAGTGCTTCACTGCACAGATCATTAGTGTATACAGCAACAAGGGCTACATCACCAAGAACATACAGTAATACCAGCCTGGTGCAGCACTGCACAGATCATTGGTGTATACAGCCAGAAGGGTTGCATCACAAAGAACATACACTAATACCAGCCTGGTTCAGCCCTGCACAGATCATTGATGTACACAGCCACGAGGACTGCATCACCAAGAACAAACAGTAATACCAGCCTGGTGCAGCACTGCACAGATCATTAGTATATAAGGCCACAAGGGCTGCATCACCAGGAACATGCACTAATACCAGCCTGGTATAGTCCTGCACAGATCATTGATGTACAGCCACAAGGGCTGCATCACCAAGAACATACAGTAATACCAGCCTGGTTCAGGCATCATCAAGAACAAACAGTAATACCAGCCTGGTGCAGCACTGCACAGATCATTAGTATATACAGCCACAAGGGCTGCATCACCAGGAACATGCACTAATACCAGCCTGGTATAGCCCTACACAGATCATTGATGTACACAGCCACGAGGGCTGCATCACCAAGAACATACAGTAATACCAGCCTGGTGCAGCACTGCACAGATCATTAGTGTATACAGCCACAAGGGCTGCATCACCAAGAACATACAGTAATACGAGCCTGGTGCAGCACTGCACAGGTCATTGGTGAATACAGCCAAAAGGGCTGCATCACCAAAAATATACAATAATACCAGCCTGGTGCAGCACTGCACAGATCATTGGTGAATACAGCCAGAAAGGTTGCATCACAAAGAACATACAGCAATACCAGTCTGGTGCATAACTGCACAGATCAGTGGTGTATACACCCAGAAGGGCTGCATCACCAAGGACATACAGAAATACCAGCCTGGTGCAGCAATGCACAGATCATTAGTGTATACAGCCAGAAGGGCTGCATCAGGAGGAGCATACACTAATACCAACCTGGTGCAGAACTGCACAGTTCATTGGTGTGTACAGTTAGGAGGGCTGCATCAACAAGAACATACAGTAATACCACCCTGGTGCAGCACTAAACAGATCATTGGTGTATACAGTCAGGAGGGCTGCATCACCAAGAATGTAGAGTAATACCACCCTGATGCAGCACTATACAGATCATTGGTGTATACAATCACGAGGGCTGCATCATCAAGAACACACAGTAATACCAGACTGGTGTAGCATTACACAGATCACTGGTGTATACAGCCATGGGAACTGCATCACAAGGAATACCAGCCAGGTGCAGCACTGCACCGTTCATTGGTACATACATTGACAAGGGCTATACCAATGTGATACATCACCAAGAACATACAGTAATACCACCCTGGTGCATCACCAAGAACATAATGTAATACCACTGTAGTGTGTGACCCTCCACCACTGGACCAGTAATCAAGGAACCTCAATACTCACCACTAGCACCAGTGGAGGCATACACTGGGTGGGTTACAAGTATGAACACAGTATTTCCAGATGCAGTTCTCTGCATCAAGTGCAATTTCCCTTAAGACTACACAGAGACCACAGTCAGTCTGGGGATGGTTTCTGCCTCTTTCTCCAGATCCCCAACAAGACTCCTCACTGGCACAGCTATAGAGTTGAGTCCTTAGCCAGGGTTCCAAGCCAAAGCATCCAACACTCTCTATGTCCTAACCAGTGCTTCGTGTTCCTGCCCAAGTAGCTGACACACACACATGCTTGGAGATTTGTTTTACACACACACACACACACACACACACACACACACACACACACACACACACACACACACACACACACACACACACACACACACTATTAATACAAATGGTAGTTTGACCAGGAGCAAGGCTATCAGGAGTGGCCCACAGTGTCACCAAATAAATATGCAAGTACTCCCAGAACTTAAATATCTCTAGACAGATCAGCCACAGTAAAAGGTTTAAATATATTTAATAATAAATAATAAAAGAACAAGAAAATAATCAGTATATGTTTACTGTGACATCAGAGTTCAAAATCATAGGAAATAGTTAAAACAACATTACAGGGCAGTCTCAAATAAGTAAAGAAAAATATCTAAACTAAGTGTTGCTATATTCCTGACTATGTCTAAGAGAATTGTACTGTTCCCTAGACTTACTTACTCAAACCAAGGCAAATGTGTGGTGAGTGGATCTTGATGTTGTCAGGTCCAAGACCAAATACAGAAAGCTCAGTCTCTTTCTCAGAGAGTTCTCAAATTAATATCCTAAATAATACTGCTGGGATAACTTGCAGAATGACATCATTGCTTGTTATCTGACTCCTAGTTCCCAGGCTGCAAAACTATCATTGATGGCAGATGCTAGCATTTAGCATCTACCTGTGAAAATACATAGACCTCAGATATTTTAGCAGATGGTGGAAGTCATAAAACAATTTACATTCTTCCACATTTAAAGACAATACAGAAAACTTCTCTAGTACAAACACTGTGTCTCCTGCTGCATTGAAACTGAAAGATAAGATCTTTTTATGGCCTAGCCATAAAATAATTTAGTTTCTGCTATTTTTCTGAAGTTAACTTCCTGTATTCCAGTTTCCACTGTTAAACTATACATTTAAGCAGTTACAATAGTGCATGTACATTTCTGTTCTATTCCAGTAGGGTACACTGTGGATACATTTCAAGCAGGACTTTGTAAAACACCTCTTCAACACACGTCTGTACAAACCATCTTACATGACATACAGCTCTAATACATTTGTAGCACAATCACCTTGTTGATATTCACAAATAACATATAATTATTTGCAAAATTCCAGATAACTATACTGGCAGTATCTCCCTTTGTAACACTTCTATATAAAGCATATTGATATTCACAAATGACATATAATTGTTTACAAAATTCCAGCTAGCTGTCTGGCAGTATCTCCTTTTGTTACACTTCTCCCCCCTCAAACACTCAAGCTAGTTTTTCAAGTGTCCCTTGAGGACCATTGCTTGAGAGGGATTAGCCTGTCTGGGAATACATTACCCCATTCCCTGTCTTAAGATTCCAGCTGCCTTGGCATTGATGAGCCCAGTACAGTGCTGCACTGTCCTATCATATGTCTGCAATCTTAGGCTCCACCATAGTAATTTGGATTTTGCTTACTGGCTCCCTGTATTTATTTTCCATTTGTTTACCAGGTTAGTCCGACTGGACACAAGGTGACTGCTTTCAGCAGAGGACCAGGGAGAAAAGCTCAAGATACATAGTAAAAAACTATAAAATAAAAATAAAAATAATAAAAAAATATAAACATAGCTATTTTGTACAAAGAGCATAGAACATGCAAAAGCAGTAAAAAATCAGAGTTTTACAATTGATGCAGCATACAGTGGTTAGAATATTGAGAAACACTTAAACAAGATATTATACAACAAATATAGCCATATGTAGCCAAATGTAGCCCCTCAGACTCCTCTTGCCTTCTACTGCAAATGGTCAGCACCAGGGCCTCCCTACTATGCTAAGGTGTTATGGTGTTAACATGGTACAATTTGTGCCCCTGCCTTCAGCCTAGTAGTTCTACAATGTAGTTAAAGCACTGACCTTCCTTACCACTTTGAAGGGTCTCTCCCAAGTGACTGCAGCTTGTTGTGTCTGACAGGAATGAGAACCATAACCTGCTGCCCCACAGCGTACTCTCTAGCTCGAGCGTTCCTGTAATACCAGGCCTTTTTTCTGCTGTTGAGCTTTTGCCAGGTTGTCATGGGCCAAGCCCATGGGTTCTCTGAGCCTTGTCCTGAGGATTAGAACATATGCAACAACAGACTCCTTCTGGGATTCACACTCACGCTTCCACCCATCACAAATCAACTATAGAGGTCTCCTCACCCTATACCCATACAGCAACTCAAAGGGTAAAAAAAACTGTGGATTCCTGGGGCACAGTCCTGTAAGCAAACAACAGATGGGGCAAATATCTGTCCCACTCCCTCATAAACTGGTCCGCAAATGCCTGTAGCATAGTCTTTAGTGTAGAGTTTAACCTCTCTACCAGACCATTAGTCTGGGGGTAGTAGGGGTGGTCTTTAGGTGCTTCGCACCACAGTGCTTCCACAGGCAAGCCAGCAGGTCTGACATGAAATTGGCACCTCTGTCAGTCAGTATTTCTTTTGGGAAATCCACCCTGCTGAAAATCTCTAATAAAGCATTTGCTTCCTTTTCTGCCTCAATGGAGGACAGGGCCACAACCCTAGAGTATCTGGTAGCATAATCTATTACCACTAGGTTATACTTCTTTTCTGTGGAACTTGGGGCACTCAGAGGCCCCACAATATCCATAGCTATCCTCTGAAATGGATCCTCAATCACAGGTAAAGGCACCAAAGAAGCTTTGACCTTGTCTCCTGCCTTGCCTATCTTTTGGCACTGCTCACAGGTTCTGCAGTACCCTGTTACATCCCTGGAAATCCCTAGCCAATAAAAGTTCTGCATAATACATCTTTTTGTATGCTTTATGTCCATGTGATCTTCAAAGGGAATGGCATGGGTTATGGCTAAAAGTGCCAGATGGTAGGCAATGGGCACTACCAACTGCTGTATTGTCTCACCCTCTAGTCTTCCCTCAGGGGTCCACTTTCTATACAGTAACCCTTTGTCCCAGTATACAAATTCCTCCTTTCCTTGAGAATCAGGTGCCTCACTAGCTACCTCCCTCAGGCGTTGTAAGGTAGAGTCTGAGAGCTGAGCCTGTCTCAGCTCTCTCTTTGTAACCCTTTCCAGCTCCCCTTCCACAGGAAGTCTGGTATTCTCTGACAGCGGCTCCTCACTGTCACTCTGGGTACTACTCACCTTTGTCCTTGAAGTCACTCTGTCCAAGGGAGCATCAGTACCCACAAGCAGCTGTGGTTCAACTTCACTCTCACTGCTACAGGGTAGCTCCCTCTTTGAAGTAGCCACCTCGCCAGTCCTGGTTGAAGTGTGCATACTCTCTGGGTCCCCCAAGACTACCAGACCCACATGCTTGTCTCCAAGCCTGACTGCATGCAACTGCATGCACGCAAGGTACAGCATTATCAAAATCATTCCATATCAAGACATCTGCAGGGATATCCTCAAACACACCAACTTGCTTGCTTCCTTTTCCACCCTCCAAGTCAAGGTGACCCGTAGACAAAGGTATTTGGAATGGGATCCTTCCCAAAGCTCTGACTGGAGTAGACTCCCAAAGCAAGTAGTGCTCCTCTTTAACTACTGCAGGCTTCACAATGGTCAGGTCAGAGGCTGTGTCTCTCTTAGTAGTGGCCTGTTTTCCATCTACTAATATAGGCTCTAACCTCTTGTGATAGTTTGGTACCCTTTTTGTTTGCAGACAACTTACTGCTGGCATTCTGTCATTCCCACTTATTTGCTCTCCCGCCTTTTGTTTCCCACCTTGTCTCCATGGATATCTATATGCTACAAGGGCCCACTGGCTATAATTAAAACATTTAACCCTTGATCCTGGCTGTGCACCTGAACTAGTGGCTTCCCCTATTACTGCTGGACTCTGTTGGGACAGGTTACACTGCCCACCATGGGTTCTCTTAGACCCATGTGCAGCAATGGGTATCCTTTTTCTGTGCAGTGATGCCCTGCCTGCTAGGTATAGGTCTCCCCTTTTCCCCAATGCATCTGCAGTATTTCATTCCCTATTTGCTAACCAGATTCTTATGTCCTCAGGCAAAGAGCTAAGGGCTTGTGCCTTCACCAAAATGTGTGCCAGCCCTTCAAAAGTGGTGACTTGACACCCACTCATCCATCTATGAAAATAAGTGCTTAACTCAGACATATATTTACACACTTTCATCTGCCTTGTGTCTATGCTCACAAAACCTTTTCACATAAGCTTCATGTAAACAATTTTTAACAGTATTGTAATTTAAGCAATAAGTATCAGACAATTTAGAAATAGCAGTTACAGCTGTACCATGGAGTCAGAGGGTCAGGAACCATACCCAGACTCATTGGTCAACATTATACTGTTTGCATACCCTTTCAAACATATGAATAAACTATCAAAGTTATCACTTTCTGTAAATTGTGGAAGAAATTTACTGACCTTTGCTTCTTCTGGTGTTCAATTACTTCCCTCCACATTACATCCATGACCCTGGCGAAGAGTCAGCATCTCCTTTTCATGTTACCTCTCATTTTCCTCAGGTTCCAGATGTCTCAGTCTCTCTGCTGATTATAATTCTATTTGTTTCTATTTCTCCTTTTCTTCAGCCTCCAAATATGACAGTCTGTCTGCTGATTCTATTTCTAAATGTTTGGCTTCCAATTTAAGTGTCTTTAACTCCAGATGGATTTTTAAGTTCTCTGAGGAAAAGTTGAACTGTCCATTTTCTGAGAGTTGTACAACCCCAAGACCAGTCTTGTCCTCCTGGTTGCTGGTCTGTGATGCAGCTGTGACTAAGGCTTCACTTGTTTCTGCTTTAGTCAGGTTGGCATGCACCAATCCTTGTCTTGGCAATTCTCAGCCAACTGGCTCCTTGTCAGCTTGCCATACTCCACTGCTGACATCCTTGCCTGCTCTCCCTGACTAAGCTAACAAAACATAAATTAAAAATATTGTGATAAGGAACTCTGAATGCTCACTGTGTGGTAGCTTCCGAGTACAAACACCTGCCTTAGTAACCACTGTTTACAGGCTACAGGAATTCAATATCCACACCGCTGAATCCCAATATGTGGATATCCCACCACTGCCAACCAATAAATGTGAAACCCCATCACTGGACCAGTAATCAAGGAGCCTCAATCCTCACCACTGGCACCAGTGGGTGGCATACACTGGAAGGATAACAAATACGCACTCAGTATTTCTAGATGCAGCTCTCTGCATCAGGTGCAATTTCCCTTAAAATCATACAGAGACCTCAGTCAGTCTGGGGCTGGTTTCTGCCTCTTTCTCCAGATCCCCAATAGCACTCCCCACTAGCACTGCTATATACTTGAGTCCTTAGCCATGGTTCCAAGCCAAGGCCTCAAACGCTCTCTCTGTCTAACCAGTGCTTCATCTCCCTGCCCAAGTAGCTGACGCACACACCCCTGGAGATTTGTTTTACACACACACACACACGCACCTGTGAAAGGCTGGCACAGGTTTACTAGGTATGCCCCCTTCTGCTCAGAGTATAAGGTAGTTATCACTGCCACCAGAAACCTCTTATCAGCTACATTAAGGCCCTTAACAAAGAGTGTGCAATCTTACTGTGCAATGTTACTATTAATACAAATGGTAGTCTGACCAAGAGCAAGGCTATTAGGAGTGGCTCACACTGTCACCATATAAATATGATAGTACTCCCATAACTTAAATATCTCTAGACAGATCAGCCACAATGAAAGATTTAAACATATTTAATAATAAATAATAAATATATTTAACAATAAATAATAAAAGAAACCCAGCCATTGAGGATGTACAAGCCAGTGCATTTTTTGGTGCCAGTCCCAAGCCCAGATAAATGGGAAGGGTTGTGTCAGGAAGGGCATCCTGAGTAAAACATTTGCCAAATGATATGTGCAGACGACAGTAGAGATTGACATACCAGATCGGTCGAGGCCCGAGTTAACAATGGCCGCCACCAGTACTGTTAGCCAACAGGGTGCTGGCGGAAATTGGGCTACTGTTGGCCGAAGGGGAAGAAGAGGGGGAAGGCATGCTCAAAGGCAGGAAGAGAGGAGAAAGGTTAGGAGTGTGGTAGTGAGGGTAGGAACTTTGAATGTTGGCAGTATGACTGGTATAGGGAGAGAGCTAGTTGATATGATGGACAGAAGGAAGGTTGATATATTGTGTGTGCAAGAGACCAGATGGAAGGGGAGTAAGTCTCGGTGTATCGGAGGTGGTTCAAATTGTTCTATCACGGTGTGGATGGGAGGAGAAATGGGGTAGTGGTTATCCTGAAGGAACAGTATGCCAAGAGTGTTTTGCAGGTGAAAAGAGTGTCGGATAGAGTGATGTTTATGAAGCTGGAAATTGATGGTGTAATGACGAATGTTGTTAGTGCATATTCTCCACACGTTGGGTGTGTGATGGATGAAAAAGAAAAATTTTGAAGTCAGTTGGATGAAGTGGTGATGACTGTACCCAAGGGTGAGAGAGTGGTGATTGGGGCAAATTTCAATGGGCATGTTGGTGAAGGGAACAGAGGGGATGAGGAAGTGATGGGTAGGTATAGTGTTAAGCAAAGAAATGCAGAAGGTCAGATGGTAGTGGATTTTGTGAAAAGGATGGACATGGCTGTGGTGATTACATATTTTAACAAGAGGGCAGAGCATTGGGTAACACAAAAGAGTGGAGGAAGATGCACACAGGTGGATTTTGTCCTATGCAGTAGGGCCAGTTTAAAGGAGATTGGGGACTGTAAAGTGGCGACAGGGGAAAGTGTAATCAGGCAGCATAGAATGGTGGTCTGTAGGATGACATTGGTGATCAAGAAGAGGAAGAGGAGTGTGAGGGTAGCACCCCAAGGATGAAATGGTGGAAACTGAAAAAGGGTGATTGTGAGGTGGAGTTCAGGGAAGAGTTAAAACAGGCACTGGGTGGCAGTGAAGAGTTACTGAATAGTTGGGTAACTACAGCAGACCTAGTAAGGAGATGGCTAGAAAGGTGCTTGGTGTGACATCTGGACAGAGGAAGGAGGACAGAGAGACCTGGTGGTGGAATGAGGAAGTACAGGAGAGTATACAGAGAAAGAGATTGGCGATGATGAAGTGGGATTGTCAGAGAGATGAAGAAAGTGGACAGGAGTATAAGCAGATGAGGTGCATAGCAAAGAGAGAGGTGGCGAAGGCTAAGGATAAGGCATATGAAGTGTTATATGAAAGGCTGGACACTAAGGAGGGAGAAAAGGACCTATACCAATTGGCTAGACAGAGGGACTGAGCTAGGAAAGATGTGCAGCAGGTAAGGATGATAAAGGATAGTGAGGGAAACGTACTCACAAGCGAGGAGAGTGTGTTGAGCAGATGGAAAGAGTACTTTGAGGGGCTGATGAATGAAGAGAATGAGACAGAGAGAAGGTTGGATGATGTGTGGATAGTGAATCAGGAAGTGCAATGGATTATCAAGGAGGAAGTACAGATAGCTCTGAAGAGGATGAAGAATGGAAAGGCTGTTGGTCCAGATGACATACCTGTGGAAGCATGGAAGTGTTAAGGAGAAATGGCAGTGGAGTTTTTAACCAAATTGTTTAAGAAAAATTTGGAAAGTGAGTGGATGCCTGAGGAGTGGAGAAAAAAAGTGTTTTGGTACAGATTTTTAAAAATAAGGGTGATGTGCAGAGCTGTAGAAACTACAGAGGGATAAAACTGATCATTCACAACATGAAGTTATGGGAAAGAGTAGTGGAAGCTAGGTTAAGAAGGGAGGTGATGATTAGTGATCAACAGTATGGTTTCATGCCAGGAAAGAGCACTACAGATGTGATGTTTGCTCTGAGAGTGTTGATGGAGAAATACAGAGAAGGTCAGAAGGAGTTGCATTGTGTCTTTGTGGATTTAGAGAAAGCATATGACAGGGTGCCCAGAGAGGAGTTGTGGTATTGTATGAGGAAGTCAGGAGTGGCAGAGAAGTATGTAAGAGTGGTACAGGATATGTACGAGGGTAATGTGACAGCTGTCAGGTCTGCAGTGGGAGTGACGGATGCGTTTAAGGTGGAGGTGGGATTACATTAAGGATCAGCTCTGAGCCCTTTCTTATTTGCAATGGTGATGGACAGGTTGACAGATGAGATCAGACAGGAGTCCCCATGGACTATGATGTTTGCAGATGACATTGTGATCTGTGGTGAGAGTAGGGAGCAGGTTGAGGAGACTCTAGAGTGGTGGAGATATGCTCTAGAGAGGAGAGGAATGAAGGTCAGCAGGACTAAGACAGAATATATTTGTGTGAATGAGAGGGAGGATAGAAGAATGGTGAGGATGCAGGGAGTGGAGATAGTGAAGGTAGTTGAGTTTAAATACTTGGGATCAACAGTTCAGAGTACTGGCGACTGTGGAAGAGAGGTGAAGAAGAGAGTACAGGCAGGATGGAGTGGGTGGAGAAGAGTGTCAGGAGTGATTTGTGACAGGCGAGTACCAGTAAGAGTGAAATGGAAAGTCTACAAGAGGGTAGTGAGACCAGCTATGTTATATGGGTTGGAGACAGTGGCACTGACAAAAAGGCAGGAGTCAGAGCTGGATTTGGCAGAGTTAAAGATGTTAAGATTTGCACTGGCTGTGATCGGGTGGACAAGATTAGAAATAAGTATATTAGAGGGTCATCCCAGGTTGGATGGTTTGGAGACAAAGCCAGAGAGGCGAGATTGTGTTGGTTTGGACATGTGCTGAGGGGGGATGCTCAGTATATTAGGAAAAGGATGCTAAGGATGAAGCTACCAGGTAAGAGACAAAGAGGAAGGCCTAAGATAAGGTTTATGGATGTGGTGAGAGGGGACATGCAGGTGGTTGGTGTGACAGAGAAAGATGCAGAGGACAGGAAGAAATGGAAACAGATGATCCACTGTGGCGACCCCTAACGGGAACAGCCGAAAGAAAAAGAAGAACAACAACAATAAATAATAAAAGAACAAGAAAATACTCAATATATACTTAGTGATATCAGAGTTCAAACTCACTGGAAATATTTAAAACAACATTGCAGGACAGTCTCAAATAAATAAAAAAATATATCTAAATGAAGTTTTGCTATACTCCTGACTATATCTAAAAGAATCATACTGTTCCCTAGACTTTCTTACTCAGATCAAGGCCAATGTTTGGTGAATGGAGCCTGATGTCAGTTCCATGACCGAATACAGAATGGCCAGTCTCTGTCTCAGAGAGCTCTCGAATTAATATATCAGATACTACTGATGGGATAACTTGCAGAATGACATCATTGCTTGTCATCTGACTCCTCATTCCCAGGTCCCAGAACAATGATTGATAGCAGCTGGTAGCATTTAGCATCTATCTGTGAAAATACATAGACCTCAGATCTTTTGGCAGATGGTGGAAGTCATAAAACAATTTACATTCCTCCACATTTAAAAACAATACAGAAAACTTCTCTAGTACAGACATTGTGTCTCCTGCTGCACTGAAACTGAAAGATAATGTCTTTTTACCGCCTAGCCATAAAGTAATTTACTTTTGGCTATTTTTCTGAAGTCAACCTCCTATATTCCAGTTTCCACTGTTAAACTATATATATATATATATTTAGACAATTACAATAGTGCATGTACATTCCTGTTCTAGTCCAGTAAGATTCACTGTGGATACATTTCAAAGCACTTTGTAAAATACCTCTTCAGCACAGATGTCCATACAAACCATCTTATATGACACACAGCTCTAATACATTTGTAACACAAACATCATATATGAACCATGTTAATATTCACAAATGACATAAAATTATTTGCAAAATTCCAAATAGCTGTACTGGTAGTATCTCTCTCCATCGTACTTCTGTATAAAGCATATTGATATTCACAAATGCCATAGAATTATTTGCAAAAGTCCAGCTAGCTGGGTTGTTAGTATCTCCTTTAGTCACATGGTGCATCACCAAGAACATACTGTAATATCAATGTGGTGCATCACATAAAGTAATACCAGTGTGGTACATCACAGAGAACATCTGGTAATACAACTGTGGTACATCACAGAGAACATCTGGTAATACAACTGTGGTACATCACAGAGAATATATGGTAATACTAATGTGGTGTGTCACCAAGAAGATATGGTAATAGGTTCATAGGTTCATAGGTAGGTACTAGGCTATTGGTCCTAGGGCCTATATAAGCCTAGCCAAAAGGTACCTTGGCTTTCGCCACCCAAGAAAATTATTTTCCTGTGCCACTGTCGAGCAGAGCCGCAGAAGTGATTCCTGGGGTAAATTTCCTATCTCCCATCCAATCATCAAGATTTTTCTTGAAGCGTGCTAATGAGGCGCTTTGTTTGATATCGATAGGTAGTTTATTCCAGAGTATGGGAAGTCTCTGGGACAGGAATCTATCCCTCCAGCATGTTCTGTTTATTGTGGTGACAAGGTTTAGGTCCTTAGAGCATGGAGCTCGGAGGGATTGGGATTTCTTTAAATGGAACACGTCCAAAAGCTCTGGGTTTGACAAAGCTTTGTGTGTTAGGCAGAGATCGCCTCTGAGTAGGCGATATGCAACGGAGTAAAGCTGCAGTTTTTTGAGACGGTCTACATAGGGCATCTGTTTGAGGCTGGTAATCCTCTTTGTGAGGTATTTCTGCAGCCTTTCCAGTTGTTGTAGATGTCTTGTGAGGTACATACCAAAAGGGGCATTGTACTCTATAATGGGTCTAATGAGTGATGAGTAGAGGGGAACAATGACCTCTTTTTTCCTGGATGAGAAACCTTTTCTGATGAGGTGTGCCATGTAGAAGGATTTCCTGACTACTATGGCGATGGGATTATCAAAGGAGAGACTACTGTCAGCCTGTGTCCCAAGGTCTTTTATCACACTTTCGGTATTAAGTAGACTACCACCTATGTGGTAGTTCATGGGTACAGAGTTTTTACCAAAAGGGATGACAATGCACTTTTTGGCATTGAGCTTGAGGCCATGGCTTTGACACCAGGCATGTGTCTCATTGAGGCCCTTTTGTAGGATGTCCACATCTTTTGGGGCATCATCACAACATACAGTAATACCAATGTGTTGCATCGCAAAGAATATATGGTAATCCCAATGTGTTGCATCACCAAGAACATATGGTAATACCAGTGTGGTGCATCACCAAGAACATATGGTAATACCAATGTGGTGCATTACCAAGAACATACTGTAATATCAATGTGGTACATCACCAACAAGATACGGTAATCCCGATGTGAAGCATCACTCAAAACATAAAGTAATACGAGTGTGGTACATCACTGAGAACATCTGGTAATACCATTGTGGTGCATCACAAGAACATACTGTAATATCAATGTGGTACATCACCAAGAAGATACGGTAATCCCGATGTGAAGCATCACTCAAAACATAAGGTAACACAAGTATGATACATCGCCGAGAACAGCTGGTAATACAAATGTGGTACATCACTGAGAACATCTGGTAATACAAATGTGGTACATCACAAAGTATATATGGTAATACCAATGTGGTGCATTACCAAGAACATACTGTAATATCAATGTGGTACATCACCAAGAAGATACGGTAATACCAGTGTGGGGTGTAACCAAGAGCATATGGTAATACCAGTGTGGTGCATCACCAAAAAGATAAGATAATATCAATGTGGTGCATCACCAAGAACATCTGGTATTACAAATGCGGTACATCACAAAGACTATATGAAAATACCAATGTGGTGCATCACCAAGAAAATATGGTAATACCAGTGTGGTGCATCACCAAAAACATACAGTAATACCCCCCTCGTAAATCACCAAGAACATACAATACCAATGTTGTGCATCACAAAGAATACATGTTGATACCAATGTGGTACATCACCAACAACATACAGTAATGCCACCCTGGTGCAGCACTGCACAGTTCATTGGTGTATATAGCCATGAGGGCTGACATCTACAGCACAAAATGTTTCATCTGTCATACTAGCAGAAGTAACAGAGGACAAGGAAGTAGGTCTGGTACTAGCATTTATCATCTATTACTTTAAGAAGGGGCAATCAAATCAATCAGTTACAGCTTCCCTGTGGTAATTGCAAATTATTTCACTATTCTAATGCTCCAAATACTATGGTGATAATGTTAGAATATGTGTTACACTATAGGCAGTTGATGAAATTTCAAATAAATATTAAACAGTTGGTGGTCCTTGTCATCCTGCCTAAACAGGAAATTCCAACAGTGTCACCTTGTCATCAGGCCCAGCATCCCAGGCAATAGCAATAGCTTTCTATAGTAGTTAAAGTATTACTATGTCTTGGGTCATCCTACAAGGCATGAAGAAAGATGCCGCCAGGAACACTGAGCATCTCTGATGTATCACTGAGCTTCTAGTCTGTGGAAGTGATCAGAAGTGGAAGTGTGCCCTGCAGAAAAAAGGCCAGCCATGCATAAGAGTGGCATAAAGGACTCCATACATTTATGACACACAGATAAATATTCCAGTGGGAACTGCCTTATATAGTATAGTCACCAGGAGGACATCCACATAGGACTACTGCAGTCTTTCTCCAGGAAAGCCTGGCATCAGGGAGAAACCTAGCTGCACAATTATATCCAATAATGAGACCGCAAAACATCAGGGTGTCTCTGATATATTCACAGCGTGTCACTAAGAGAAGCATCTTGAATGTTTTCTCCACCAAACACACCCACACACACATCTGAAATAAAGAATCACTGGGCTCACAATTCCCCATACAGCCCTTGTTTCCCCTGTACCTATATTTCCAATCTATTTTTGTTTATTTGTAAAAACAAAATGAAAATTCCAGCGAAGTTAGAACTTCCACTGAGTGACCTCCCAAACCTCTTGTGTCAGAGGCACATGGGATATATCCAAATGATCCTTATGAACATCATGTGTTTCAGCCAATTGATGATTCTGAATGCCCATGACTTGTTTTGTCATTTTCATAGACAGTTTCAGGACTGGGGGTGGAGTTTGGCTTTATTGACCTGAAACTGTCCATTAAAATGACAAAACAAGTCATGGGCATTCAGAATCGCCAATTGGCTGTAACACCTGATGTTCATAAGGACCATTTGCATATATCCCATGTGCCAATGATACAAGAATTTTCATTTTGTTTTTACTGATTGTTTTTTCAGTGACCTTCTCATTCACTGTTTTATTTTTGTTGATTTGGAAAAGTCTGTACAAGCATATTCTCTCTATATGAAAGGATAATAGTCCCTGGTGCTTACCTGCCTGCGTGTTAGTTTTCTTAAATAAATAAAAAATATATAAAATAAAATAAATAATATTTAAAAAAAATATTTTCTTTCCCTTGGCCTGCTGGTTCTGATGAAATCCTTACTTTTGGGATGAAAGCACTTAACAGTATCGATTTCTGAATTTGTTATTAAAGCAAATCGTGACTTTGTTCCCAGGTGCTTTAATCTTTTTCTTGGTTTGATTTGGTGATCTTTGAGTTTCTGTATGAAAGGACAGTAGTCTCTGGTGCTTATCTGTCAGTGTGCTAGTTTTCTTAAATACTTTTTGTCTTTCCCTGTTCCCACCGGCCATTAAGCTTGAGCCCACCTACTATCAATCTTCAACAGCAAATGTGCCATTAATTCCAAGTCATCAACCCAAGACCTGGCCACAGTGAAGGAAGTCAAATGGTCTCTTCCTTTGTCTGGTGCTAACTCTTCCCCCAGTGGCTGATTTGCACACATGTAGGTGTGAGGACCTGCTCTGTTTCTCATGTCAGCATGTACATTACCAGACGAACTCTATGAAAGTTACCATGTGGATGTAGCTTGGCAGACCCAGGTATGGCTTCCCAGTCCATATGCTGCATAATGTTTAACTCTCTTTAAGTCCCTCAGGTGCTGGTATTTGAGAGGACCAGGCAGCCACCTCCCCTGGATGGGAAAGTCAGTTTCAGCTGATCACTGTCATTATCCCCTTTCAACTCCAGTGACACCTGAATCTCTAGCCAGTGCCACATCAGGCAGACCACAATCAGGGCTTTACCTCTTTGAGGTACGGAGCCAATCAATGTGTTAATTTGGTAGCATTTTCCTTTTTTGATCTGTTAATAAGTACAATTAACATTAAAAAGAAGTGTGGCATATTTCATAAGTAAGGATGTTGTAGTAATGCGATGAACGTATATATGCTAACGCAAAGTTATACGTTATTTCATCTTTGGGGCAAGTTGTGTGTACTTTCTTTCATGAGGTGTTAGTATCAGGCATCCATGAAGAGCAGATGAATTTGGTGAGACATTTTAAAGTAGAAGGTTCTCAACAAACTGAACACCCACAGTATGGGACAGGCTCTACCTAGCATCACTCTATTCACTAAAAGACTTAAAGCATTTTTGTGCACTGAAGGGAAATTAACATTCATCTATTCACTAACAGCCTTAACCTGTGTTAATTGAAAAAAATGACAACTATTAGTGTGGAATAATATAGCAATAACCCACACCTGGGTGTGAGTAATGCTGGATTTACCCACGGTTGGTGTGGTTTGATCTCGAGGGTGAAGCCCGGGTGGCCAAACAAATACAACCGTGAGTAAATCCAGCATTACCCACACCCAGAAGTGGGTTATTGCTATTATACAATGATATTATTTAAGAAAAAAAAAAATTACTTTTCTTAAATAATGGCATTGTATAATGCCTCCTTGCTGTCCTTCTGCAGCTGTCTGGTATTCTGCGGCAGTTCTGATGTACTGTGCATGCTTATAGTTTGCAGTACATCACAGCTGAGCTGAGATGCTCCGTTGCTTTTTGTAAAGCTGTCTCGCTATGTTAAACTCATTTAACATAGCGAGACAGGTTGTAAAAAGCAACAAAGATCTTGTGTTCTCCGTTGCTGTAAAAAAAAAAGAGTTATACTAATGGAAAAAGTCTGGGCGACCGGACCTTTTTCCATTACTATAACTCTGATTTACAACGTGCACGCTGACCAATCAGCGTGCACGTTTTGGAATATTAATGGGGGGGGGGGTCATTGTATAATGTAAATTACGCCTCAGCAGAATTGTTTTGCTGCTAATGCATGCCATTCTAGTTTGATTGCAATGTATATACAGGGTGACTTTTAGTTGTGTGCTGAATTACAGATCTATGCATATGTTACATTGTTTCAGCTGTACTTTACTTTGTAATTATTTATAATCTCTCACACTGCGTTTTGTGCTATCTAAGTGGTTGAAAATGTGAACATAAAATCTAGTTCATTTACTTTCGTCATAAATACATTAGCTAACTTCTGAATGCACAGTATTATATGCACCAGGAACTTGTTGATGTGAACAGCTATAAAAATGAAATGGGTGCTGACTTGTTGGAACATGGGCTAAATTTCTGGCTAGGCTTGTAAGGGCCTCAGGGCCAATTGCCTAGTAACTTCCTATGATCTTATGTTTTCTGAATTTACTTAGGGTGATCTCACCTGAAACACGCTGACTGCTTCCAGTATGGGTAGGAACGTGTGCCCTTTATGTGTAGATGATATCATACAGATGACACATACAGGACATCCATCATCTTGACAGAACACTTTAAATGCCTCTTTGTGCTCTCTGCACTCGTGCGACCCAAGCAGGTAGTAAACTTTTTTGCTCCTGGTTTGGTATTTCTTCTTTCTCATACTGACATGACCTCAGACTACTCCCTCCAGCTTTGCATAACTGCCTGTTGGCTGTGTACATTTTAGATGGGAATGCCTCTACGCATTTAGGACAGGTTTTATCTATGCAGGAGTTACAAAAACTATGTCCACATTCGAGCATTACAGTCTCTTTAAAGGAATCCCGACAAACTGAACACAATAAAGCCTCAACTGGATCATCTAATGGTTTACGAGCTGCCATGATTTTAGCACTCTGCTTTCAGTTTCAGTTACCTCTTAATACGTTTATTCCACAGCATTTCCTGCTTATATACCATGTGATGTGCAGACACAATTATTTATTTATTTATTTTCAATTTGATTACCGGGGAAGTTCACTGGGCCGAATTGACCCATTTTCAGTGGAGGCCCGGGAAATAAGTATAACTTTTTCTTAAAGTAACAATGTCCTTTATTTAAAACAAACTACTGTTTTGTCTTTAGGCCGGGGAGAAAAGCTCATATGTGTACAAGTTCACTTTTTTTTTTTTTTTTTTTTTTTTTTTTAGTGCAGGAGCTAGTGTGAGCATTAGTCTGGATTAGTGCAGAGAGTCTGGACCAGTGTTTGTGAGATGAGTCTTTTTTTGAGTTTTTTAAAATTGGAAGTTTTTTTTTAAATTTGGAAAAGAGGTTAAAGGTATTCCGAGGAGAGGGAGATTGGAGAGTTTTTCCATTGAGTTGAGAATAAAAGATTATTACTCACATTGTGAGATCAGAGCTTATGTTGTTTCCAGTTGTTTGCAGTTTTTGTACATTTGAAATAGGTTATAGAAGTATTGGTTGGCTTATTGGCTGTCTATTGGAGCTATGATTTGTTGAAGAACAAGTTGGTTAGAGTGAAGTAGAACAAGTTGTTAGGAAGTTTTCTGCCAGGTTTACAACTGAGGTAGTGTTGATGAGTTACAAATACAGATCATCAGAAAAGATTATGTTAGGATGTTCTGTTTGTTTTTTCTTCTGTCATGTTGTTTTTGGAAAGAAAGCATAGAAGAGTAGAGCATAGAGAAGAGTAGAAAGAGAGGTGAGACCTTGCTAGTCTTGCTGTAGGAATTAGGAATTGTTAAAGGTTGTAAATTTTTTTATTTTTAATTTTTTTGTTTTTATTTTTATGTTGTTTATGGTGAATTTGAATTTATGGTTGTATTATAAAATCCTTAAAGTTTTTGTTTTTTTTGTGGAGGGAAATGAGTGAGGGTTGTAGAGTAAGAGGATGTGTGAGTAAAGTGGTAGTTAATTTACGTGAAAAAAGGTGAAAGTGTTTTTCTTTAGGTTAAGAGTAGACAGGGGTCAGAGAACCATTGTCTACAGTGTTAAAAGCTTTGAGTAAGTGTTAAGAGAGTTTTTGAGAGTTTAGTTAGGAGTTCTGTTAGAGAGAGTAGAATCATCTATTATAGGAATATCAGCATGAAGGTGAATGAGGAATATTGAGAAAAAGGTGATAATAGTAAAGATAGGAAATTTGAGGTACGCTGTAGAAGATTGTTGGTATTTGAAAGTTTTTCCAAAGTACCGCAATGCTACGATTTTGCCAAACAAAAAGTACCTCAGCTAGCTAAGGATAGCAAGAAAAATTCAAAATAGTAAAAGTTTGTGATTCACCATGTAATATCACCATATGATATGAAAAAGATGATGATTGAGGATATCAAGATGATAAGGGTTATCGATTGTAGAGGAAGTTGTTGTTGAAGTTGAGTGAGTGGTACTGTGTGAGGAATGGAGTCAGTGAACATGGGTGTGCTGTGAGTGAAGTTAGTGAGGAGGTAGTTGTTATTTGTTGTGTTTGTTAGGTTGTTGTTATTTTTTGTTTTTAGTATTTTTCCATAATGGTGCAAGTGGTGAGAGTAGAGCTATTGGTCTGGTGGGGGAAAATAAAATAAGGTGATCTCCTTTATACAGATGCCTTATGAGAGATATGATTCCTGGGATGATAGTTAGGATTATTTTTAGAGAGGAGAGGGGGGAGATTCCATCCTTTATAGATCTGCATTCAGCAGGTCTGCAGGCAGAGATAGAGTGAGCTTTTGGTTTAGTAGTGAGGTTTGTTTGATGTGATAGAGGAGGGGAAGGAGAGTGGATAGAGGGAGGTAGGAGGTGGATAGATGATGGTTGGAAGGATATATGACGTATGAGTAGAAAATTAAATGTAGGAGAGTTTTGTAGTATTTTGAAAAGATTTGTTTTTGTATCATTTGCTGTTGGTGCAGGGTTATGTTTGTTAGAGTCCGGGGAGAACAAGTTGGGAAGAAATTTGGGGATGGTTAATGGGTTTTATTGTTTTTATTCTTTTTTAGTGTTAGCTAGTTTTTTAGGTTTGCTTTGTAGAGATTGTTAATAGGTTTTGTCTCTTTCTTTTGTCTTTATTAGTGTGTTCTTTTTTTCTTGTTGTTTTAGCCATTTTAGATTTTAGTTTAGTTCTTAGATCTTTTATTTTTTATTTAGTCTGATTAATTAGAAATTTATTCTGTATTTTTTTCTTTAATGGTTGTTTTTTTAGTTGGTCTTAGATTTGTAAGAAGCATTAATGTTACAGTATTATTGGGCTCTATTAAGGTGGATATTATTTTGTTTTAGAAGTGATGGTTAGTTATTTGAGGACAAAATGTTTTTTTTAAATCATTTTTGTTGAAGTGTTCTAAAGGTTGTTCAGTTTGTGGTTGATAAAGGTTGTAATGGACCAGGGTAGTTTTGTTCAGATCCTAGAGATCAAAGGTTAGTAAAGACTGGGCTTAGATCATTGGGAAGGTTTCCAAGAGTGGTAGGTTAGTTGGGAATGGTTGAAGTTCTGGATGGACAGTTAATGGTTTTATGTCGCTTAGATCATTGGGTGAATTACACCTTATGGTATGTAGGTTTAAAAGTTGTTTATTAAATGTGGGATTAGTGTTTGATGAATTCATATGTTATTATTGGGGTAAAAGTTGGTTGGACAAGTGATGAGTTGATTTCTTGTAAGAGGTTTTTCTAATAATGTGTTGGATGTATTCTAGGGTATTAGGGTTAATTTATGTTGTTGATGTATATTTTGCCTGTTTTATTGTTAATTTGTTTAGACAAAAGGCTTACTTTACAAGTTAATGAATTGATTAAGTTTCAGATTTTGCAGTCACACTTTGTATGTTTTGTAGATTTTATACTTTAATTTGTATATGGGATCATTTTATCTACTCTTCAATTATAGGTTTGAGGTTCAGATTCTCTGATGCAATTAAAATTTGGAGTAGGTAAGATGGGTAGATATCACCCAGATATCAAATTTTTTAACAATGAGTTTTAGTGAGGATTGATGTTTATGGTAGTTGGCTAGCATAAGTGAATGTTGAGGTTTGTGATGTTTGAAGTGTTTGTGATACTTGTGATGAACATCTAAAAGTTTTGTCATGTTTGTGCCAGGTACAAATTTTTATATGGTGAATGTGAGTTCTTTCTGAGGAACTTAATATATATGTACAAAAACATGGACATACTTACATTTCTTGTATCTGTGTTTCACACCTACACTGAAGCAGTTGTTTCTGACCTTGAAAGCACTGCTGTTTTTTTCTAGACCTGCATGAATAAATTCAGCTAACTAGATCAGTCCTGTAACCTTCCGTGACTGAAAGAATGTGTCACAGACTTCCCTACCATTTATTAATCTTCACTGTCTTGCTGCTGTTTGGTCCATGTGTGCTCTTAATTTGATATATATATATATTTGTCTATGGGTCTGCATTACACTGAGAGTGCGTCTCTGTATACTCATTGTTCACTAAAGTCATTGGATTTGTTTTATTTTATTTATGTGTTTACTGGGCTTAGGTAATACACTGACAGTTTACTTTAGTGCATGATGTGCTACTGTACTTTATCTGAGTCTTGGGTTTGATACTGTCACTGTCCATCTGCCCACTCTGACGCTAAGAAGTCACTTACCTGAACACAACTCCCAGGTCACCCTGAAGACAGGCTTGTTCCAAGTGGGTTTACCTGATAAACAAATAAGGAAAATAAAATAAACTGGGTTATTTAAGCAATAATCTTTTGAAAGAGAGTATATTATAATAGGATGTACTCCAGACTGGCAGAGTTTGAGCCCAAGAAGCCATAAGGAAATAAAAATAAAACTCACATGACTAAACACCTGGATTATTGTATTTAGTTGTACCATGGAAAATATGTGTCAGTTTGTTTTTCATTTTTTAATATTAGGAGATTGCTGATTGGATGTTATGTTCTGAATTCTATTTGACTGTATGGATTCTGAGTTGGTCTGCAAGCACTTTACTATTCTTTTGGTTGTTGTTATTCCCACAGACCCACAAAGTCCTGTCTCAGCACCTTGTAGATCCATTTGTTCCTCCTCCATGTGAGAGCAAAGCCCATTAATTTCCCAGCCAAGGCGTGACCCCTTTAACTGATTTGTTCCTTAAACAGCAAGAGCATAATAGCCCATCTGTTACCCTTAGAGGAACGAGTCTATGTTTAAGTACCTAACGCGACTAAAGCCTAAATGTAAAATATTGTTGCAGCATGAAGAATCTGATTTGGGGGAGCCTAGAAGCCTGAACACATAAAAAATAGATAAGGTTGAAGAATCGTGGTGGGGTCCTGATTCTCACAAACATGATGCAGTACACATCACCTTTTTGTAAATAATAAATGAAACACGTTTAGATCTCAGTATTCTGACCCTTTTGAAATAAATCCAGAGTACATATATTTGTCATTTCTTTGGATTTGTGCTGAATTCAGGGGTGTTGGACAGAGTGGCCAAACAATCTGTTAGTTCAGCTATAAAAACATTCTGCTTATTAGTTTGTACACATTTGTGTGGTCCTGAATTCAGTGCGAGGTAGCATGTTATATCAATATTTGCTAGCATGGAAGATTGTCCCCAAGATCCAGAAGGAAATAATATATTGTGTTATGCAAAATTTTGTGAGGAACTTCCCTGCACAGGACAGGGCCAATTTAAAGACACGGGTAGTAAAACAATACCAAGAGGATATTCTGTGAAATAGTTAATTTCCCTAACTTCTAATGGTTACTGACTGCATCCATGTTGCAGTTAAAGCCCTGATTATCCACACGGACAATACATTAACTAAAAAGGTTTCTGCTCCATCACCTGGCAGGCAGTGCCCCAAAAAATGATGTGTCATATACACATGCGGGACATCCAGACATTTCGTAAAAACGATGTGTCATATACACATGTGGGACATCCAGACATTTCGTAAAAACGATGTGTCATATACACATGCAGGACATCCAGACATTTCGTAAAAACGATGTGTCATATACACATGCGGGACATCCAGACATTTCCTAGGATTCCCACATCTGCCACATTTGACCTACACCAACAATTTGTAGGGGTGACTTCCCACAGGGGTATCTTACTGGCAGTACTGGATACCCCCCTGTAGCCATTACTCATTATACTAATCAAGATCCAACAACACGGCTGGGATGCTGTACAAGTCTGCACTGCTACAGGCCTGAAGCATAATTCTTTTTTATATATAAACACCATAATAAAATGGCCACTTAACATACATGGGCACATGCACATCATACCTCTCAACTTCTTAGAGCAAGAAATTTGGACAAAGCCATAAAAAAGTGGGATAAAGGCCCCAAAATAGGTACAATTTTTAAATATTGCCCTTACAAACCTAGAAAGTTGAAAGAAAAACAGAGTTTGCATTAGTATGAATTTTCTGAAGGGTATGAAGTCTAAAATTCAAATGTCTGCCATTATTTTCTAACTTCAACCTTTAATGGTTTGTCGCTAATTTGCCAGAAAACCACAATGTTATGAAAAACAAACTAAGATATGAGTAAAAGATCTGGATATTCTGCGAAAATCTGTACAGTTGTGAGGTATGATGCACATTAATATAAAAGAAAACAAACCATATTATCATTTTTTCATTTACTTACATTATACATTACATATGCATTTTCTTTCTTTATAACTGTCATTCAGTCTAATATTACATAAATTGATCAGTTCTTGCCTTCCCTTAAACCTCACTCCCCCTCCTCCTGAACAGTATTCTGCATGTATTATTCCCACATTTTCCACTTAGTTCTATGTAATTTCCTCCTTCATTTTTCTAAAAATCCCCCTTCCAGTTATTTTGTCTCTTTTACAATATTCAATACTTTAAATACAGTATGTTTAGGTTTAATTTCCATTTCCTGGTAATTGCTTTTGGCAGCTAATAGAATAAACTTAATGAGGCCATCCTCTATCTAAGCCCTGAAACATCATTGAGAACCTGCTTGGACTGATGAAGACCATCTTCTGCTGCCCACATCCCTCTGGTGGTGAGCTGTATTATACCCCAGAGACCTGCTGCAAGACAATCTCTGTCTGTGTGAGGCTGTACAGCATGACTGCACACAGACAGCCAGAGAAGGTGGGAGCAGAGACAGATCAGAGCCAGCGACACAGGATGTGACAGACAGACCAAAGCTAGCAACACAGGATGTGACAGACAGACCAGAGCCAGTGACACAGGAAGTGACAGACAGATCAGAGCCAGAGACACAGGAAGTGATAGACAGATCAGAGGCAGCGACACAGGAAGTGAAAGACAAACCAGAGCCAACAACACAGGAAGTGAAAGACAGACCAGAGCCAGCAACATAGGATGTGACAGACAGACCAGAGCCAGCAGCATAGGATGTGACAGACAGACCAGAGCCAGCAACATAGGATGTGACAGACAGACCAGAGCCAGAGACACAGGATGCAACAGACAGACAGACCAGAGCCAGCAACAGAAGGTGTGACAGACAGACCAGAGTGGCGACACAGGAAGTGACAGACAGATCAGAGCCAGTGACACAGGATGTGACAGACAGACCAGAGCCAGTGACACAGGAAGTGAAAGACAGACCAGAGCCAACAACACAGGAAGTGAAAGACAGACCAGAGCCAGTGACACAGGATGTGACAGACAGACCAGAGCCAGCGACACATGATGTGACAGGCAGACCAGAGCCAGCAACAGAAGGTGTGACAGACAGGCCAGAGCCAGCAACATAGGATGTGATAGACAGACCAGAAGCAGCGACACAGGATGTGATAGACAGACCAGAGCCAGCGACACAGGATGTGACAGACAGACCACAGCCAGCGACAAAGGGTGTGACAGCAATACAGGGTGTGACAGACAGAGCAGATCCAGTGATACAGGATGTGACACAGACCAGAGCCAGTGACACAGGAAGTGACAGACAGACCAGAGCCAGTGACACAGGGTGTGACAGACAAATCAGAGCCAGTGATGCAGGAAGTAACAGACAGAACAGAGACAGCAAAACAAGGTGTGACAGACAGACCAGAGCCAGAGACACCGGAAGTGGCTGACAGACCAGAGCCAGTGACACAGGATGTGACAGACAGACCACAGCCAGTGACATAGGATGTGACAGACAGACCACAGCCAGTGACAAAGGGTGTGACAGCAACACAGGGTGTGACAGACAGAGCAGATCCTGTGACATAGGGTGTGGCACAGACCCGAGCCAGTAACACAGGAAGTGACAGCCAGACCAGAGCCAGCCACACAGGATGTGACAGACAGACCAGAGCCAGTGACACAGTGTGTGACAGATAGACCAGAGCCAGTGAAACAGGAAGTGACAGCCAGACCAGAGCCAGCCACAAAGGATGTGGCAGACAGACCAGAGACAGCGACACAGGAAGTGACAGACAGACCAGAGCCAGTGACACAGGATGTGACAGACAGACCAGAGCCAGTGACACAGGAAGTGACAGACAGACCAAAGCCAGTGAAACAGTATGTGACAGGCAGACCAGAGACAGCATCACATGGTGTGACAGACAGACCAGAGCCAGCAATACAGGAAGTGACAGACAGACCAGAGCCAGTGACACAGGATGTGACAGACAGACCAGAGCCAGTGACATACAATGTGACTGGCAGGCCAGAGCCAGCGACACAGGATGTGACAGACAGACCAGAACCAGTGACACAGTTTGTGACACACAGACCAGAGCCAGTGACACAGGATGTGACACACAGACCAGAGTCAGTGACACAGGATGTGACAGACAGACCAGAGCCAATGACACAGGATGTGACAGACAGACCAGAGTCAGGGACATAGGGTGTGATAAACAGACCAGGGCCAGCGACGCACAATGTGACAGACAAACCAGAGTAGTGAAACAGGATGTGACAAACAGACCAGAGCCAGTGACAAAGGTTGTGACACACAGACCAGAGCCAGTGATACAGCATGTGACAGACAGACCAGAGCCAGTGACACAGAATGTGACAGATAGACCAGAGCCAGTGACACAAGTGACAGACTAGAGCCATTGAAACAGGAAGTGACAGACAGACCAGAGCCAGCGACACAGGGTGCGACAGCAACACAGGGTGTAATAGACAGAACAGAGCCAGAGGCAAAGAAAGTGACACACTGACCAGAGCCAGTGACATAGGATGTGACAGACAGACCACAGCCAGCGACAATGGGTGTGACAGCAACACAGGGTGTGACAGACAGAGTAGATCCAGTGATACAGGATTTGACACAGACCAGAGCCAGTGACACAGGAAATGGCAGACAGACCAGAGTCAGCGATGCTGTGTGTGACAGACAAACAAGAGCCAGTGATACAGGAAGTGACAGACATGACAGAGCCAGCAAAACAAGGTGTGACAGACAGACCAGAGACAGCATCATGGGGGTGTGACAGACAGACCACAGCCAGAGATACAGGAAGTGACAGACAGACCAGAGCCAGTGACACAGGATGTGACAGACAGACCAGAGCCAGTGACACAGGAAGTGACAGACCAAAGCCAGTGAAACAGTATGTGACAGGCAGACCAGAGACAGCGTCACATGGTGTGACAGACAGACCAGAGCCAGCAATACAGGAAGTGACAGACAGACCAGAGCCAGTGACACAGGATGTGACAGACAGACCAGAGCCAGAGACATACAATGTGACAGGCAGGCCAGAGCCAGCGACACAGGATGTGACAGACAGACCAGAACCAGTGACACAGTTTGTGACACACAGACCAGAGCCAGTGACACAGGATGTGACACACAAACCAGAGTCAGTGACACAGGATGTGACAGACAGACCAGAGCCAATGACACAGGATGTGACAGACAGACCAGAGTCAGGGACATAGGGTTTGATAAACAGACCAGGGTCAGCGACGCACAATGTGACAGACAAACCAGAGTCAGTGAAACAGGATGTGACAAACAGATCAGAGCCAGTGACAAAGGTTGTGACACACAGACCAGAGCCAGTGATACAGCATGTGACAGACAGACCAGAGCCAACAACACAGAATGTGACAGACAGACCAGAGCCTGAGAATTAGGATGTGACAGACAAATCAGAGCCAGCAGCATAGGTTGTGACAGAAAGATCAGATCCAGCAATACAGGAAGTGACTGACAGACCAGAGCCAGTGACACAGAATGTGACAGACCAGAGCCAGTGACACAAGTGACAGACTAGAGCCATTGAAACAGGAAGTGACAGACAGACCAGAGCCAGTGACACAGGGTGCGACAGCAACAGAGGGTGTAATAGACAGAACAGAGCCAGAGGCAAAGAAAGTGACAGACTGACCAGAGCCAGTGACATAGGATGTGACAGACAGACCACAGCCAGCGACAATGGGTGTGACAGCAACACAGGGTGTGACAGACAGAGTAGATCCAGTGATACAGGATTTGACACAGACCAGAGCCAGTGACACAGGAAATGGCAGACAGACCAGAGTCAGTGATGCTGTGTGTGACAGACAAACAAGAGCCAGTGATACAGGAAGTGACAGACACGACAGAGCCAGCAAAACAAGGTGTGACAGACAGACCAGAGACAGCATCATGGGGGTGTGACAGACAGACCACAGCCAGAGATACAGGAAGTGACAGACAGACCAGAGCCAGTGACACAGGATGTGACAGACAGACCAGAGCCAGCGACACAGGTTGCGACACACAGACCAGAGCCAGTGACACAGGGTGTGACACACAGACCAGAGTCAGTGACACAGGATGTGACAGACAGACCAGTTTCAGGGACATAGGGTGTGATAGACAGACCAGGGCCAGTGACGCACAATGTGACAGACAAACCAGAGTCAGCAAAACAGGATGTGACAGACAGACCAGAGCCAGTGACAAAGGTTGTGACACACAGAGCAGAGCCAGCAACACAAGATGTGACAGACAGACCAGAGCTAACGACAGATAATGTGACAGACAGACCAGAGCCAGTGAAATAGGATGTGAAAGACAAACCAGAGCCAGCAGCATAGGCTGCGACAGAAAGACCAGTGCCAGAGATACAGGAAGTGACAGACAGACCAGAAACAGTGACAGAAGATATGACAGACAGACCAGAGCCAGTGACACAGGAAGTGACAGACAGACTAGAGCCATTGAAACATGAAGTGACAGTCAGACCAGAGCCAGTGACACAGGGTGTGACAGCAACACAGGGTGTGATAGACAGAACAGAGCCAGAGACAAAGAAAGTGACAGACCAATCAGAGCCAGTGACACAGGATGTGACAGACAGACCAGAGCCAGTGACACAGCATGTGACAGACCAACCAGTGCCAGTGACACAGGATGTGATAGACAGACCAGACCCAGTGATACAGGAAGTGACAGGTAGACCAGAGCCAGCAACACAGAATGTGACAGACAGACCAGGGCCAGTGACTGTGTGTGTGTGTGTGTGTGTGTGTGTGTGTGTGTGTGTGTGTGTGTGTGTGTGTGTGTGTGTGTGTGTGTGTGTGTGTGTGTGTGTGTGTGTGTGTGTGTGTGTGTGTGTGTGTGTGTGTGTGTGTGTGTGAGACAGATGTTAGCTGAACCCGGGTGAGAAGGATGAAGACCATGAACATCCCCAGTGCTAGTTGCATCTCCTGTAAAGAATGGCACCAGCATCCACTGACAAGGATGGCAACAAACCATGAGACTGTGACTGCCTGTGCATGGCAGGTGCAGGTATATCTCATACTACATATCTTGTTGGGTGCCCACACCATGCGGCACCAGATCACCCACTGGTAGGTGGTGTGGAGGAGGTAGCAATATGGGTTATCTGACCTGAGTCTGTATCAGAAAGGAGGCAGATGTGCAGTGGCCTTGAGAACTCATTGGTCTCAGCATATAGAGGCACTAAAGCACTCAGCAGCTTATCCAATGCACCAGTGAAGTGGTCTGTATATATAAAGTTTTCATGTACCTCATTAGGCAGGCTGCATAGCACACCTCTACCTCTTATATCTGCCATGGCAGTGTTAGCATGTGCCTGTGGTTGGGTGACTGACCTTCATATCTATTGTGACATGCACATTGTTGAGCACATCTCAGGCAATGACCAGGTGACTTGGTGGTTATGGCTAATGGCCTGCCTTTCCTGACCCCATCCACATGATCAGTGGATGTACAATTGACCACTGCAGGTGCATGTGCAGATAAAGACCATATCCCTAAAATATGCGCATCTTCAGTAAGAGGGGGGGGGTCCAGTGGATACAGCGATGGTGACTGGGTGTCAGTGGGAGTGTGCCTGCCATAGTCCCATTGCCAACATCAACACTGTGTTACAGTAAGGTCACCATCACCGTCAAGGTCTGATTCAGCACTGATATCAAGCATGAACTGTTCCATATTGGAGGATCCCACAACCATAGCATCTGTGAAGGGACACAGATAAATACCCATGTGTTACATTCCTTATATGTGACAATGCCACCACCATGTGATGCGCAGTGATATCAGGCATATACTGATGCATGGTGGAGGATCCCATAACCATGTGTTACATTACTAACATGTGACAATCTCACCACTGGAGGATCCCATAACCATAGCATCTGTGAAGGGACACAGATAAACACCCATGTGTTACATTACTAACATGTGACAATCCCACCACCATGTCTTGCTGCACTGTTATCAGCCATGAACTGCTCCATAGTTGAGGATTCCATAGCCATCCCATCTGTGAAGGGACACAGATAAATAGCCATGTGTTACATTACTAATATGTGAAAAACACACAACCATGTGATGTAGCACTGATATTAGGCATGTAGTGCCCCAAAAGGGAGGAGCCCATAACCAAGGCATCTGTGAAGGGATATGGATAAATACCCATGTGTTACAATAATTATGTGTGACAATCCCACCACCACGTGATGTAGACTGATATCAGACACATACTGTCCCATTGTGGAGGATCCCATAACCACAGCATCTGTGAAAGAACAGAGATAAATACCCATGTGTTACTTGCTAATAGGTGGCATTCCCACCACTGGAGGATCCCATAATCGTATCATCATGTGATGCAGCACTGATATCAGGCATGTACTGTTCCATGGTGGAGGATCCCTTAATCATCAGAGCATCTGTGAAGGAACACAGATAAATACTCATGTGTTAAATGACCTGTATATGACAATCCCACCACCAAGTGATGCAGCACTGATATCAGGCATGTACTGTTCCATGATGGAGGGTCCTATAACTACAGCAGCTGTTTAAGGACACAGATAAACACCCATTTGATGTATTACTTATATGTGACAATCCCACAACCATGTCATGCAGCACTGATCTCAGGCATGTATGGTTCCATGGTGGAGGATCACATAACCATAGCATCTGTGAAAGGAGACAGATAAATACCCATGTGTTACATTACTAACATGTGACAATCCCACCACTATGTGATGCAGCACTGATATCGGGTATGTATTGTTCCATGGTGGGGGATCCCATATCCATAGCATCTGTGAAAAGACACAGATAAACACTCATGTTTTGCATGACTTATATGTGACAACCTACCATTGGAGGTTCCCATAACCATAGCATTTATAAAGGGACATAGATAAACACTCATATGTCACATTACTTGTATGTGACAATCCCACCACCATGTGATGCAGCACTAATATCAGGCATGTACTATTCCATGGTGGGGCATCCCATAACCATAGCATCTGTGAAGGGATACAGCTAAATACCTATGTGTTACATTACTTATATGTGACAATCCCACAACCATTTGATGCAGCACTGATATCTAGCATGTACTGTTCCATGGTTGGGATCCGATAACCATACCATCTGCGAAGGGTCACAGATAAATACCCATGTGTTACATTACTTATATGTCACAATATCACTACTGGAAGTTCCAATAACCGTAGCATCTGTGAAGGGACACAGATAAATATTCAAGCTTTACATTAATTATATGTGGCAATCCCACCACCACGTTATGTAGCACTGAAATTAGGCATGTACGATCCATGGTGGAGGATCCCATAACCATAGCATCTGTGAAGGGACACAGATAAATACCCATGTGTTACATTTCTAACATTGGACAATCCCAACACCATGTAATGCAGCACTGATATCAGTCATGTACTGTTCTATGGTGGAGCACCACATAACCATACCATCTGTGAAGGGACTCAGATAAATATCTATGTGTTGCATTACTTATATGTGACAATCCCCCAACCATGTGATGTAGCACTGATATCAGGCATGTACTGTCCCACGGGGGAGGAACCCATAAGCACAGCATCTGTGAAGGGACACAGTTAAACACCCATGTGTTACATTACTAATAAGTAACAATCCCACCATCATGTGATGCAGCACTGATATCAGGCATGTACTGTTCCATGGAGGACGATACCATGACCATAGCATCTGTAGAGTGACACAGATAAATACCTATATGTTACATTACTAACATGTGACAATCCCAGCAGCATGTGATACAGGACTGTTATCAGGCATTTACTGTTCCATGGTGGAGGATCCCATAACCATACCATCTGTGAAAGGACACAGATAAATACCCATGTGTTACATTACTTGTATGTGACAATCCCACCACCATGTGATGTAGGATTAAGATCACACATGTACTGTTCCATGGTGGAGGATCCCATAACCATATCATCTGTGAATGGACACAGATAAATGCCCATGTGTTACATTTCTTATATGTGATAATCCCACCACTGGAGGATCCCATAACCATAGCATCTGTGAAAGGACACAGATAAAGACCTATGTTTTACATTACTAATGTGACAATCTCACCACCATGTGGTGTAACATGAAATCAGGCATGTACTGTTCCATGGTGGGGATCTTATAACCATGCCATCTGTGATGGGACCCAGATAAATACCCATGCGTTGCATTATTAATATGTGACAATCCTACAACCATGTGATGTAGCACTGATACCAGGCAGGTACTGTTCCATGGGGGAGGAACCGATAACCAAGGCATCTGTGAAGGGACACAGATAAACACCCATGTGTTACATTGCTAATAAGTAACAATCCCACCATGATGTGATGCAGCACTGATATCAGGCATGTACTGTTCCATGGTGGAGGATCCCGTAACTATAGCATCTGTGAAGGGACACAGATAAACACCCATGTGTTACATTACTAATAAGTAACAATCCCACCCTGATGTGTTGCAGCACTGATATCAGGCAGGTACTGTTCCATGGTGGAGGATCCCATAACTATAGCATCTGTGAAGGGACACAGATAAATACTCATGTGTTAAACTACTTATATGTGACAATGCCACCTTCATTTCATAAATCACTGATATCAGGCATGTAGTGTTCCATTGTGTAGGATCCAATAACAATTGCATCTGTGAAGGGACACAGCTAAACATACATGTGTTACATTACTAATAGGTGACATTCCCACCATTGGAGGAGCCTATAATCATATCATCATGTGATGCAGCACTGATATCAGGCATGTACTGTTCCATGGTGGAAGTTCCCATAACCATAGCATCTGTGAAGCGACACAGATAAATCCAAATGTGTTAGATTATTAACATGTGACAATCCTACCACTGGAGAATCCCATAACCATATCATCTGTGATGCAACACAGAGCGTTGTGTTAAATTACTTATATGTTACAATCCCACTACCATTTAATGCAGCACAGATATCAGGCATGTACTGTCCCATGGTGGAGGATCCCATAACCATAGCTTCTGTGAAGGGACACAGATACATACCCATGTGTTACATTACTAACATGTGACAATTCCACCAGCACGTGATGAGGAACTGAGATCAGACATGTACTGTTCCATTGTAGAGGATCCCATAACCATATCATCTGTGAATGGACACAGATAAAGACCCATGTGTTACATTACTTATATGTGACAATCCCACCACCATGTGATGTAGCACTGATATCACACATGTACTGTTCCATATTGGAGGATTCCATAAACATAGCATCTGTGAAGAAATACAGATAAATACCCATGTGTTACATTACTAACATGAGACAATCTCATCAGCAGGTGATACAGCACTGTTATCAGGCATGGACTGTTCCATAGTGGAGGATCCTATAACCATAACATCTGTGAATGGACAGAGATAAATAACCATGTTTTACATTACTTATATGTGACAACCCCAGCACCACGTGATGTAGGACTGATATCAGATATGTACTGTTCCATGGTGGAGGATCCCATAACTGCAGCATCTGTGACAGGACACAGATAAACACCCATTTGTTATAATATTTATATGTGACAATCCCACCACCATGTGAAACAGCACTGATATCAGGTATGTACTGTTCCATGGTGGAGGATCATAACCATACCATCTGTGAAGAGAAATAGATAAATACCCATGTGTTACATTACTTATATGTGACAATCCCACCACCATGTGATGCAGCACTGATATCAGGCATGTACTGTTCCATGGTGGAGGATCCCATAACCATAGCATCCGTGAAGAGGAATAGATAAATACCCATGTGTTACATTACTTATATGTGGCAATGCCACCACCAAGTGATGCAGCACTGATATCAGGCATGTACTGTTCCATGGTGGAAGATCCCACAGCCATAACATCTGTGAAGGGACACAGTTAAACACCCATTTGTTGTAATATTTATATGTGACAATCCCACCACCATGTGATGCAGCACTGATATCAGGCATGTAATGTTCCGTGGGAGAGGATACCATAATCATACCATTTGTGAAGAGACACAGATAAATAGCCATGCATTACGTTACTTATATGTGACAATCCCACCACCATGTGATGTAGGATTAAGATCAGACATGTACTGTTCCATGGTGGAGGATCCCATAACCATATCATCTGTGATAGGACACAGATAAATACCCATGTGTTACATTAATTATATGTGATAATCCCACCACTGGAGCATCCCATAACCATAGCATCTGTGAAAGGACACAGATAAAGACCTATGTGTTACATTACTAACATGTGACAATCTCACCACCATGTGGTGTAACATGAAATCAGGCATGTACTGTTCCATGGTGGGGATCTTATAACCATACCATCTGTGATGGGACCCAGATAAATACCCATGTGTTGCATTATTAATATGTGACAATCCTACAACCATGTGATGTAGCACTGATACCAGGCAGGTACTGTTCCATGGGGGAGGAACCCATAACCATGGCATCTGTGAAGGGACACAGATAAACACCCATGTGTTACATTGCTAATAAGTAACAATCCCACCATGATGTGATGCAGCACTGATATCAGGCATGTACTGTTCCATGGTGGAGGATCCCAGAACTATAGCATCTGTGAAGGGACACAGATAAACACCCATGTGTTACATTACTAATAAGTAACAATCCCACCATGATGTGTTGCAGCACTGATATCAGGCAGGTTCTGTTCCATGGTGGAGGATCCCATAACTATAGCATCTGTGAAGGGACACAGATAAATACTCATGTGTTAAACTACTTATATGTGACAATGCCACCTTCATTTCATAAATCACTGATATCAGGCATGTAGTGTTCCATTGTGTAGGATCCAATAACAATTGCATCTGTGAAGGGACACAGCTAAACATCCATGTGTTACATTACTAATAGGTGACATTCCCACCATTGGAGGAGCCTATAATCATATCATCATGTGATGCAGCACTGATATCAGGCATGTACTGTTCCATGGTGGAAGTTCCCATAACCATAGCATCTGTGAAGTGACACAGATAAATACAAATGTGTTAGATTATTAACATGTGACAATCCTACCACTGGAGAATCCCATAACCATATAATCTGTGATGCAACACAGAACGTTGTGTTAAATTACTTATATGTTACAATCCCACTACCATTTAATGCAGCACAGATATCAGGCATGTACTGTTCCATGGTGGAGGATCCCATAACCATAGCTTCTGTGAAGGGACACAGATACATACCCATGTGTTACATTACTAACATGAGACAATCTCATCAGCAGGTGATACAGCACTGTTATCAGGCATGGACTGTTCCATAGTAGAGGATCCTATAACCTTAACATCTGTGAATGGACAGAGATAAATAACCATGTTTTACATTACTTATATGTGACAACCCCAGCACCACGTGAAGTAGGACTGATATCAGATATGTACTGTTCCATGGTGGAGGATCCCATAACCGCAGCATCTGTGACAGGACACAGATAAACACCCATTTGTTATAATATTTATATGTGACAATCCCACCACCATGTGAAGCAGCACTGATATCATGTATGTACTGTTCCATGGTGGAGGATCCCATAACCATACCATATGTGAAGAGAAATAGATAAATACCCATGTGTTACATTACTTATATGTGACAATCCCACCACCATGTGATGCAGCACTGATATCAGGCATGTACTGTTCCATGGTGGAGGATCCCATAACCATAGCATCTGTGAAGAGGAAGAGATAAATACCCATGTGTTACATTACTTATATGTGGCAATGCCACCACCAGGTGATGCAGCACTGATATCAGGCATGCACTGTTCCATGGTGGAAGATCCCATAGCCATAACATCTGTGAAGGGACACAGTTAAACACCCATTGTTGTAATATTTATATGTGACAATCCCACCACCATGTGATGCAGCACTGATATCAGGCATGTAATGTTCCGTGGGAGAGGATCCCATAATCATACCATCTGTGAAGGGACACAGATAAATAGCCATGCATTACATTACTTATATGTGACAATCACACCACCATGTGATGTATGATTAAGATCAGGCATGTACTATTCCATGGTAGAGGATCCCATAACCATATCATCTGTGAATGGACACAGATAAATACCCATACGTTACATTACTTATATGTGATAATCCCACCACTGGAGGATCCCATAACCATAGCATCTGTGAAAGGACACAGATAAAGACCTATGTGTTACATTACTAGCATGTGACAATCTCACCACCATGTGGTGTAACATGAAATCAGGCATGTACTGTTCCATGGTGGGGATCTTATAACCATACCATCTGTGATGGGACCCAGATAAATACCCATGTGTTGCATTATTAATATGTGACAATCCTACAACCATGTGATGTAGCACTGATACCAGGCAGGTACTGTTCCATGGGGGAGGAACCCATAACCAAGGCATCTGTGAAGGGACACAGATAAACACCCATGTGTTACATTGCTAATAAGTAACAATCCCACCATGATGTGATGCAGCACTGATATCAGGCATGTACTGTTCCATGGTGGAGGATCCCGTAACTATAGCATCTGTGAAGGGACACAGATAAACACCCATGTGTTACATTACTAATAAGTAACAATCCCACCATGATGTGTTGCAGCACTGATATCAGGCAGGTACTCTTCCATGGTGGAGGATCCCATAACTATATCATCTGTGAAGGGACACAGATAAATACTCATGTGTTAAATTACTTATATGTGACAATGCCACCTTCATTTCATAAATCACTGGTATCAGGCATGTAGTGTTCCATTGTGTAGGATCCAATAACAATTGCATCTGTGAAGGGACACAGCTAAACATCCATGTGTTACATTACTAATAGGTGACATTCCCACCATTGGAGGAGCCTATAATCATATCATCATGTGATGCAGCACTGATATCAGGCATGTACTGTTCCATGGTGGAAGTTCCCATAACCATAGCATCTGTGAAGCGACACAGATAAATACAAATGTGTTAGATTATTAACATGTGACAATCCTACCACTGGAGAATCCCATAACCATATCATCTGTGATGCAACACAGAGCGCTGTGTTAAATTACTTATATGTTACAATCCCACTACCATTTAATGCAGCACAGATATCAGGCATGTACTGTCCCATGGTGGAGGATCCCATAACCATAGCTTCTGTGAAGGGACACAGATACATACCCATGTGTTACATTACTAACATGTGACAATTCCACCAGCACGTGATGAGGAACTGAGATCAGACATGTACTGTTCCATTGTAGAGGATCCCATGACCATATCATCTGTGAATAGACACAGATAAAGACCCATGTGTTACATTACTTATATGTGACAATCCCACCACTATGTGATGTAGCACTGATATCACACATGTACTGTTCCATATTGGAGGATTCCATAAACATAGCATCTGTGAAGAAATACAGATAAAGACCCATATGCTACATTACTAACATGAGACAATCTCATCAGCAGGTGATACAGCACTGTTATCAGGCATGGACTGTTCCATAGTGGAGGATCCTATAACCATAACATCTGTGAATGGACAGAGATAAATAACCATGTTTTACATTACTTATATGTGACAACCCCAGCACCACGTGAAGTAGGACTGATATCAGATATGTACTGTTCTATGGTGGAGGATCCCATAACCGCAGCATCTGTGACAGGACACAGATAAACACCCATTTGTTATAATATTTATATGTGACAATCCCACCACCATGTGAAGCAGCACTGATATCATGTATGTACTGTTCCATGGTGGAGGATCCCATAACCATACCATCTGTGAAGAGAAATAGATAAATACCCATGTGTTACATTACTTATATGTGACAATCCCACCACCATGTGATGCAGCACTGATATCAGGCATGTACTGTTCCATGGTGGAGGATCCCATAACCATAGCATCTGTGAAGAGGAATAGATAAATACCCATGTGTTACATTACTTATATGTGGCAATGCCACCACCAAGTGATGCAGCACTGATATCAGGCATGCACTGTTCCATGGTGGAAGATCCCATAGCCATAACATCTGTGAAGGGACACAGTTAAACACCCATTTGTTGTAATATTTATATGTGACAATCCCACCACCATGTGATGCAGCACTGATATCAGGCATGTAATGTTCCGTGGGAGAGGATCCCATAATCATACCATCTGTGAAGGGACACAGATAAATAGCCATGCATTACATTACTTATATGTGACAATCCCACCACCATGTGATGTAGGATTAAGATCAGACATGTACTATTCCATGGTGGAGGATCCCATAACCATATCATCTGTGAATGGACACAGATAAATACCCATGTGTTACATTACTTATATGTGATAATCCCACCACTGGAGGATCCCATAACCATAGCATCTGTGAAAGGACACAGATAAAGACCTATGTGTTACATTACTAGCATGTGACAATCTCACCACCATGTGGTGTAACATGAAATCAGGCATGTACTGTTCCATGGTGGGGATCTTATAACCATACCATCTGTGATGGGACCCAGATAAATACCCATGTGTTGCATTATTAATATGCGACAATCCTACAACTATGTGATGTAGCACTGATACCAGGCAGGTACTGTTCCATGGGGGAGGAACCCATAACGAAGGCATCTGTGAAGGGACACAGATAAACACCCATGTGTTACATTGCTAATAAGTGACAATCCCACCATGATGTGATGCAGCACTGATATCAGGCATGTACTGTTCCATGGTGGAGGATCCCGTAACTATAGCATCTGTGAAGGGACACAGATAAACACCCATGTGTTACATTACTAATAAGTAACAATCCCACCATGATGTGTTGCAGCACTGATATCAGGCAGGTACTCTTCCATGATGGAGGATCCCATAACTATATCATCTGTGAAGGGACACAGATAAATACTCATGTATTAAATTACTTATATGTGACAATGCCACCTTCATTTCATAAATCACTGGTATCAGGCATGTAGTGTTCCATTGTGTAGGATCCAATAACAATTGCATCTGTGAAGGGACACAGCTAAACATCCATGTGTTACATTACTAATAGGTGACATTCCCACCATTGGAGGAGCCTATAATCATATCATCATGTGATGCAGCACTGATATCAGGCATGTACTGTTCCATGGTGGAAGTTCCCATAACCATAGCATCTGTGAAGTGACACAGATAAATACAAATGTGTTAGATTATTAACATGTGACAATCCTACCACTGGAGAATCCCATAACCATATCATCTGTGATGCAACACAGAGCATTGTGTTAAATTACTTATATGTTACAATCCCACTACCATTTAATGCAGCACAGATATCAGGCATGTACTGTTCCATGTTGGAGGATCAAATAACCATAGCTTCTGTGAAGGGACACAGATACATACTCATGTGTTACATTACTAACATGTGACAATTCCACCAGCACGTGATGAGGGACTGAGATCAGACATGTACTGTTCCATTTTAGAGGATCCCATAACCATATCATCTGTGAATGGACACAGATAAAGACCCATGTGTTACATTACTTATATGTGACAATCCCACCACCATGTGATGTAGCACTGATATCACACATGTACTGTTCCATATTGGAGGATTCCATAACCATAGCATCTGTGAAGAAATACAGATAAATACCCATGTGTTACATTACTAACATGAGACAATCTCATCAGCAGGTGATACAGCACTGTTATCAGGCATGGACTGTTCCATAGTGGAGGATCCTATAACCATAACATCTGTGAATGGACAGAGATAAATAACCATGTTTTACATTACTTATATGTGAAAACCCCACCACCACGTGATGTAGGACTGATATCAGATATGTACTGTTCCATGGTGGAGGATCCCATAACCACAGCATCTGTGACAGGACACAGATAAACACCCATTTGTTATAATATTTATATGTGACAATCCCACCACCATGTGAAGCAGCACTGATATCAGGTATGTACTGTTCCATGGTAGAGGATCCCATAACCATGCCATCTGTGAAGAGAAATAGATAAATACCCATGTGTTCCATTACTTATATGTGACAATCCCACCACCATGTGATGCAGCACTGATATCAGGCATGTACTGTTCCATGGTAGAGGATCCCATAACCATAGCATCTGTGAAGAGGAATAGATAAATACCCATGTGTTACATTACTTATATGTGGCAATGTCACCACCAAGTGATGCAGCACTGATATCAGGCATGTACTGTTCCATGGTGGAAGATCCCATAGCCATAACATCTTTAAAGGGACACAGTGAAACACCCATTTGTTGTAATATTTATATGTGACAATCCCACCACCATGTGATGCAGCACTGATATCAGGAATGTAATGTTCCATGGGAGAGGATCCCATAATCATACCATCTGTGAAGGGACACAGATAAATAGCCATGCATTACGTTACTTATATGTGACAATCCCACCACCATGTGATGTAGGATTAAGATCAGACATGTACTGTTCCATGGTGGAGGATCCCATAACCATAACATCTGTGAAGGGACACAGATAAATACCCATGTGTTACATTGCTAACATGTGACAATCCTATCACTGGAAGATCCCATAACCATATAATCTGTGAAGGGACACAGATAAATAGCGATGTGTTAAATTACTTATATGTGACAAGCCCCCTACCATGTGATGCAGCACTGATATCAGGCATGTACTGTTCCATGGTGGAGGATCCCATAGCCATAGCATCTGTGAAGGGACACAGATCAATACCCATGTGTTACATTGCTAACATGTGACAATCCCACCAGCATGTGATACAGCACTATTAGGCATGTACTGTTCCATGGTGGAGAATCCTATAACCATACCATTTGTGAATAGACACAGATAAATAACCATGTGTTACATTACTTATATGTGACAATTCCAGCACCACATGATGTAGGACTGATATCAGGCATGTACTGTTCCATGGTGGAGGATCTCATAACCACAGCATCTGTGAAGGGACACAAATAAGCACCCATGTGTTACATTATTTATATATAGCAACCCCACCACCATGTAATACAGCACTGATGTCAGGCATGTACTGATCCATGGTGGTGGATCCCATAAATACAGCATCTGTGAAGGGACACAGATAAACACCCATTTCTAATAATATTTATATGTGACAATCCCACCACCACGTGATTCAGCACTGATATCAGCAGCACAGATAAGACAGTGGTAATGGCAGCAGATTGGGGAAATCAGAAGAAGCTGAGAATAGAGATAGATGGGAAGATAGTGGAACAGGTAAACAGCTTCAAGTATCTGGGAGGGGTGGTTGAGGAGAAGGGTAGTCTGAATGAAGAGGTCAAAACTAGAATCACAGGGGCTGCAGCCAACTGGCATAGAGTATCAGGTGTAGTATATGACAGAAAAATGCCAAAGAAGCTGAAAAGTAAGGTGTACAAGACAGTGGTGCAACCAGTACTACTGTATGGTACAGAAACCTGGGCAGTAAAGGCAGAACAGTTGAAGAAGCTAGAGGTGATGGAAATGAAGTGCCTGAGAAAGGTGGTAGGATGAACACTGCATGACAGGTGAATAAATGAGGACATAAGAGCAGAAGCCAAAGTAGCTCCAATTGCAGAAAAGATCAAAGAAAACAGATTACGATGGTTTGGGCACATGTGTAGAAAAGCAGAAAACAATCGGGTGAGGGAGATTTGGGACAGACAGGAAGAAGGTAAGAGAAAGTGAGGGCATCCAGCAAAGAGGTGGGTGGATTGTGTGAAAGAAGATCTGCGACAGTCAGGCATGAGTGTTGAAGAAGGCAGGAGAGTGGCACTGAATCGAGAGAGTTGGCGACAGTTAATACGATACCCCGACCCCATGTAAAATGGGAAAAATGGGATGATGGTGATGATGATGATGATGATGATCAGGCATGTACTCTTCCATGGTGGAGGATCCCATAACCATAGCATGTGTGAAGAGAAATAGAGAAATACCCATGCGTTACATTACTTATATGTGGCAATGCCACCACCAAGTGATGCAGCACTGATATCAGGCATGTACTGTTCCATGGTGGAAAATCCCATAACCATAGCATCTGTGATGGGACACAGTTAAACACCCATTTGTTATAATATTTATATGTGACAATCCCACCACCATGTGATGCAGCACGGATATCAGGCATGTAATGTTCCGTGGGAGAGGATCCCATAATCATATCATCTGTGAAGGGACACAGATAAATAGCCATATGTTTTGTTACTTATATGTGACAATCCCACCAGCATGTTATGCAGCACTGATGTCAGGCATGTACTGTTCCGTGGTGGTGGTGGATACCATAACCATAGCATCTATGAAGGGACACATGCAAATACCCATGTGCTACATTACTAACATGTGACAATCCTACCACTGGAGGATCCCATAACCATATCATCTGTGAAGGGACACAGATAAATAGCGATGTATTAAATTACTTATATCTGACAATCCCCCGACCATGTGATGCAGCACTGATGTCAGGCATGTACTGTTCTATGGTGGAGGATCCCATAACCATAGCATCTGTGAAGGGACACACGTAAATATCCATGTGTTACATTACTAACATGTGACAATTCCACCACCATGTGATACATCACTGTTATCAGGCATGTACTGTTCCATGGTGTTGGATCCCATAACCATACTATTTGTGAAGAGACACAGATAAATAGCCATGCGTTACATTATTTATTTTATTTTACATTTGTTGACCGGGATAGTCCGACTGGATTCATGTCTATTTTCTGCGGAGACCCGGGGAGAAAAGCTCCAAGATAAACAGTTAAGATTGCAGATACAATATATACAGTGGTTACATACTTATCACGTTATACAAATTCAAAGGTTAGAGATAATCCCGTGTGTAAGCCTGGATTAATTAACACAACTGAGCTAAATTATAGTTATTAACTCATAGTAGAGGAGAGTTAGCCTGGTTTGATACATTGACATATCCATTTTAGTGTCAAATATTGTTTGAGTCTTATTTTAAATTGACTCAGGGTGGTAAGAAAAGTAATATCAACTGGAAGTTCCAGGCTCTACCCGCAGAGTTGGCTAAGAGAGAATCACCGGCTGAGTTATTAGTTTTGATAGTCTGAACTAGCAGTCTGTTAGAAGATCAAAGAGGTGTGGGATTGTTATAGGGGGTGATAATGTTTTTTAGTGCAGGAGTATTATCTGGATTGTGAAGTATTTTATATGCCATAATCAATTGGTTATGCTGGACCAAGCTGGGCAGTTCTAGCCAGCCAAGCTGGTTTAGATTGATACAGTGGTGTGTCCTATAAGGCAATGTGGTCATAGCAGATAAACAGTTTGTTGAGGACAGACTTGTTTAAATTAGAGAGTAAAGGGGATGCGTACAGAAGAGTTGAAAGTATGTGAGAGTGTGCTATGGCAATTCTAGCAGGTGGGGTTAAGAGGGCTTTTATCCTGTAAAGTGACACTAGCTTTTATTGATGGTTTTGATGATTTGATTAACATGCAGGTTGAATTTAAGATTGTTATCTATGATAACACCTAGTAGTTTTGTAGAGATGTCTAGGGAGATTATAGTGCCATTATTGGATTTTATGGTAAAGGTAAGTTCTGTAGACCTATGAGTTGGTGAGAAAAGTAACAGTTTTTTTTTTTTTTAGGATTTAAGATCAGACAATGACCAGAAAGCCATTTTTCTATTATGTTGAAGGTGTTCTGGGTAGCTGACCATAGTTCAGTCTGAGATGTGGCCGAGGAGATGAGTGTAGAGTCATCAGCGTATTGGATACAGCTGACTTTTGGGATAACAGTATAAAGGTCACTGATGAAAATGGAGAACAGAAGGGGTCCTAGTACAGAACCCTGGGCTACACCAAGGGAGTTGGGTAGGAGGTTAGATAGTTTGTTTTGCCAAAGGACAGCCTGCTGTCTGCCACTCAGATAAGATTGGAACCATTGAAGGGCTTTAGTATCTAGACAGAATGTTTTCAGGGTGTGGATTAGAAGTTGGTGATCAACCATATCAAATGCCTCGGAGAGATCCAAGAAGAGGGCAGAGGACATGTTATTATTGTTGCGATTATGGTTTATGGTGTTGGAGAAGGTTAGGAGGGCTGAAGTAGTGCTGTGGTGAGGTTGGAAGCCATGCTGGGAGGCTACCATCAGGTTATTCTGAATTAGGTGGCGCAGCAGTTGTCTATGAATACATTTTTCCATAATCTTTCCAAGTAGAGATAATATAGCCGTTGGCCTATAATTAGTTCAGTGGAGCTACCTCATTTGTGAAGTGGGATTACATAGGATATTTCCAGATGATGGGGATTTTGGCTACTAATATGGTTTGATTGATTAGTATAGAGATGGGATAAGCAATTGTATCAGCTGCTTTTTGTAGATACTAGGCAGGGACTAGATCAGCAGAGAGAGTAGTTGACTTTAATTTTTTAATCAAGGTACGGATAACTGAAGTGGCAACTGGTTGGAATCTGAATGAGTTGGTTACTAGGGGTGGTGTCCTCAGGGCCAGGGAAGCTTGGAGATAGTTGGCAAGCTATGGCTTGGATTGTCTCCATAAAGAATCGGTTAAAACTGTCTGAGATTTCTTCAGGTCGTTTATCAATGGTGGCTGCAGGGGTCAGGGTTGAAGTTTGTCCAGGATGTAATAGTTTATTTAAGCCTGCCCAAAAGTTCTGAGGGTTGTTTTGATTTATTTGCTGAAGATTATAGTAGCAGTTTTGTTTTGTCTTGTAAAATGGATTTTTTAGTCTCATTCCTTGATTGCCTACATTTAATGTGATCTCGGGAGGCTTTTGTAGTACGCCATAATACCTATGCTTTGTTTCTAAGGGTGATTTTTAGTTTGGACTCTTTGGAAAGCCATGGCACATTTTTTGCCTTTATTCTTATTGAGCATACAGGTACATGAGAGTCAAGGATCTCAAGGAATTTGTTGTTGAAGTTATACAACTGCTTCCTCTAAGGGGAGGTGTTTAGAATTGACCATTTACATGAGTTTAGTTCCTGCTGGAAATTGGCAAGGTTAAACTTCTTTTTGTTTTACTTATATGTGACAACCCCACCAGCATGTGATGCAGCACTGATATCAGGCATGTACTGCTTCATGGTGATGGATCCCATAACCATAGCATCTGTGAAGGGACACATGTAAATACCCATGTGTTACATTGATAACATGTGACAATCCTATCACTGAAGGATCCCATAAAACATATCATCTGTGAAGGGACACAGATAAATAACAATGTGTTAAATTACTTATATGTGACAATCCCCCAATGTGTTACATTGATAACATGTGGCAATCCTATCACTGAAGGATCCCATAACCATATCATCTGTGAAGGGACACAGATAAATAACAATGTGTTAAATTACTTATATGTGACAATCCCCTACCATGTGATGCAGCACTGATATCAGGCATGTACTGTTCCATGGTGGAGGATCCCTTAACCACAGCATCTGTGAAGGGGCACAGATAAATACACATGTGTTACATTACTAATATGTGACAATCCCACCACCAAGTGATGCAGCACTGATATCAGGCATGTACTGTTCCATGGTGGAGGATCTCATAACCATAACATCTGTGAAAGGACACATGTAAATATCCATGTGTTACATTACTAACATGTGACAATCCCACCAGCATGTGATACATCACTGTTATCAGGCATGCACTGTTCCATGGTGGAGAATCTCATAACCACATCATCTGTGAAGAGACACATGTAAATATCCATGTGTTACATTACTAACATGTGACAATACACCCATGTGTTACATTACTAACATGTGACAATCCCACCAGTATGTGATACAGCACTGTTATCAGGCATGTACTGTTCCATGGTGGAGGATCCCATAACCATAGCATCTGTGAAGGGACACAGATCAACACCCATGTGTTACATTACTAACATGTGACAATCTCACCAGCAGGTGAAACAGCACTGGCATGTACTGTTCCATGTTGTAGGATCCTATAATCATACCATCTGTGAAGGGACACAGATAAATACCCATGTGTTACATTACTTATATGTGACAATCGCACCACCATGTGATGCAACACTGATATCAGGCATGTACTGATCCATGGTGGTGGGTCCCATAAACACAGCATCTGTGAAGGGACACAGATAAACACCCATGTGTTACAATACTTATATGTGACAATCTCACCATCATCTGTTGCAGCACTGATATCAGCCATGTACTGTTCCATAGTTTAGGATCCTATAACCGTACCATCTGTAAAGGGAGCCAGATAAATACCCATGTGTTACATTACCTATATATGATAATCCCATCACTGGAGGTTCCAATAATCATAACATCTGTGAAGGGATACAGAAAAACACTCATTCCTTACATTACTTATATGTGACAATCCCACCACCATGTGGTCCAGCACTGATATCAAGCATGTACAGTTCCATGGTGGAGGACCTCATAATCATAGCATCTGTGGAGGGACACAAATAAATACCCATGGGTTATATGTGACAAACCCACCTCTGACGATCCCATAACCATATCATCTGTGAAGGGACATAGATAAATACCCATGTGTTACATTATTTATATGTGACAATGCCACCACCAAGTGATGCAGCACTGATATCAGGCATGTACTGTTCCATGGTGGAGAATCCCATAACCATAGCATCTGTGAAAGGACACAGTTAAACACCCTTGTGTTTTAGTACTTATATGTGACAATACCACCACCATGTGATGCAACACTATCAGTGCTGTACTGTTCCATGATGGAGGATAACATAACCATACCCTCTGTGAAGGGACACAGAGAAATATCAATACATTAATTAATTATGTGTGACAATCCCACCAGCATGTGATGCAGCACCGATATCAGGCATGTACTGTTCCATGGTGGTGGATCCCGAAACCAAGGAATCTGTGAAGGGACACATGTAAATAACCATGTGTTACATTACTTATATTTGACAATCCCACCACTAGAGGATCTCATAACCATATCATCTGTGAAGGGACACAGATAAATACCATGTGTTACATTACTAACATGTGACAATCCCACCACAATGTGATACAGCACTGTTACAAGGGATGTACTGCTCCATGGTGGAGGATCCCATAATCATACCATCTGTAAAGGGAAACAACTAAATACCCATATATTACATTACTTAAATGTGAGAATCCCACCACCATGTGATGCAACACTGATATCAGGAATGCACTGTTCCATGATGAAGGGTCCCATAACCACAGCATCTGTGAAGGGACACGGATTAACACCCATGGGTTACATTATTTATATATGACAATCCTGCCACCATGTGATGCAGCACTGATATCAGGCATGTACTCTTCCATAGTGGTGGATCCCATAACAATACCATCTGTGAAGGGACACAGATTAACATCCTTGTATTACATTACTTATATGTGACAATCCCACCACAACCACCACTACGTGATGTGGCACTGATATCAGGCATGTACTGTTCCATAGTGGAGGGTCTCATAACCATAGCATCAGTTAAAGGAGGCAGTTAAATACTCATGTGTTACATTGCTAATTTTTGACTATCCCACTACCATGTGATACAGCACTATGACCGATTACTTCTATGCAGAAGATGCAAATACATGAAGCTTTAGTGGTATGTCATAGAAGCATCCCTGAAGTGCATCTATAAGAGAGACAGTGGTGTTGTGCATGTCAGAGCTTATCTCACTTGTGTGCATTATTAACATGCATTGATACCATTGTGATACATCACCAAGAACACATGGTAATACCATTGTGGTACATCACCAAGAACATACAGTAATACCATTGTGATGCATCACTGAGGAAATACGGTGATACCAATGTGGTGCATCACCAAGAACATATGGTAATATCAGTGTTGTGTGCATACCTCTCAACTGTCCAGATTTTCACAGAATATTCAGATTTTTGGCTCATATTTTTGTTCTGTCCCTAATAAAATTTGTGCTTTTCTGGCAAATCACTGGGATGATCTCAGGAATGAAGTCACTAAATAATCACATACATTTGAGTTTCACACTTCAAATCCTTCAGAAAATATATGTTAAAATAAACCCTATTGCTCTAGCAACTTTCTAAGTGTATAAGAGCAGTATTTAAAATATGTTTCTATTTTTGGGCCTTTGTCCTCCCATTGTTGGGCTTTGTCCAGACTTCTTGCAGAGGTTGAGAGGTATGGTGGTGCATCACCAAGAGCTAATACCAACATTGTGCATCACCAAGAGACATAGGAAGGTGCACCCAATGCTGCTCCCACATCTAGGTGTCCACCAAGTAACAAAGTCAGTTCTGACTCTCTACATAGGGACTGTAGGAACCTCCTCATGCAGTCAGGGTGATCTGTAATAGTGGGCCCTCACACATGGCCATCTTCTCCTGTGCAATGTCATAAGTCTTCTGGCAGTAATTCAGGATCATGTTGATGGCCACCAACCACATTCAAGTCTGTCACAAGCTCTCATGACACACAGTCACAGAAGAGAGGGTTGCTTTTATTTGTTTGTAGTATCTACTCTCCATGATCACGGAGGGCATAGAACAGTATCTGTCTCTGCCTGAGAGAATTTTTCTAGGCACTTTCTTTCCTTTGGTGTTTTATCAGAATCTGAAAATGTGGACATACAGCTATAATTAATTAGGATCATATCATATACACAGCACTTGCTATGGTGTGTAGACAGACACCCATGAAGCTGCCCTGCCATCACTGCATGCAACCCCTGTCATACCCTACTATCATAGGACAGGACCCCATAGCATCCCAGTAGAGCAGCTTGGGAATGGATTGCATTGTGGCATACACCTTGTCAGATGCCTATACATACCTGAACCCCCATAAAGCATGGTCATCAGAAGCTTCACATTTCCACACCAGTCTAGTATCTGTTAATTTCCATTCTGCTCCCACCTCAGATTGTCCACTACATTCCATACATGATACAAATACACATTTAGTATACATTGTAACACAATGTTGCCAGTACTACATATATGGTCATCATAAGCTTCACATTTACCACACCAGTCTAGTATCTGTTAATTTCCATTCTGCTCCCACCTCAGATTGTCCATCACATTCCATACATGATACAAATACACATTTAGTATACATTGTAACACAGTGTTGCCAGTACTACATATATGGTCATCATAAGCTTCACATTTACCCACCAGTCTAGTATCTGTTAATTTCCATTCTGCTCCCACCTCAGATTGTCCACTACATTCCATACATGATACAAATACACATTTAGTATACATTGTGACACAATGTTGCCAGTACTACATATATGGTCATCATAAGCTTCACATTTACCCACCAGTCTAGTATCTGTTAATTTCCATTCTGCTCCCACTTCAGATTGTCCATCACATTCCATACATGATACAAATACACATTTAGTATACATTGTAACACAGTGTTGCCAGTACTGCATATATGGTCATCATAACCTTCACTTTTACCCACCAGTCTAGTATCTGTTAATTTCCATTCTGCTCCCACCTCAGATTGTCCACTACATTCCATGCGTGATACAAATATACATTTAGTATACATTGTGACACAGTGTTGCCAGTACTACATATATGGTCATCATAAGCTTCACATTTACCCACCAGTCTAGTATCTGTTAATTTCCATTCTGCTCCCACCTCAGACTGTCCACTACATTCCATACATGATACAAATACACATTTAGTATACATTGTAACACAGTGTTGCTAGTGGTGCATATGTGATCATACTGTATCTCACACCACCACATTGCCACTATCTTGGTGCAGACCTCTCAACTGTTCCTATTGTGGAAGAACATCCTTATTTTAGGCCTGATTTACCCATTCACATGATGTACCTATTTTTGGAAGTATGTCCATATTTTCAGGCTTGATTTGTCCCTTCATACAGTTTTCTGAATCCCTTCATCATACATGCTTTTAAAGCTCTCTAGTACACAGAAATCCACACTATATGGCCAACATACTAGTGTTACCAATAATTTAAAGGAAGAGGACTCATCTCACATCTCCCCTTTTCAGAAGTAAAAATGAATCACCTTTTATGGTAGAATTTTGCAGTAAAGTTCATTAAGGTCTTCAGATTTTATAATGTTTTTTTGATATGCTTATATTGTTCTATCATTTGTGTGCCACTCTCTTTTTTAAATGAATTTCTGAATTGTATCTCAAATTCCTACTGTAATTAGTAAGAGTTATGCCATTTGCTATTCAGACTTTATTCTAATTATATATCTAGACTTTTGGCTGGACGTACCTACTTTTCATGGGCCTCTGTACCTATTTTTAAATGTCTGCAGGTTGAGCGGTATGCCTAGGTGGGTCACTGCTGTCTGTACCTAAGTCCACGTCCTAAGCATCCATCAATGAATGTAACTCTCTGTACTTCTCCCACAGCAGTTTGCAGGTGTCTATGGAATCTCCATTTATGCAGTCAGTCCCCATTCCTGAATATGGCTTGTGTCCCCTCACCTCATCATGTGTTACATCCTTCTGTAATCTGTAAAGCAATATAGTGTACTGCAAGCGCCATTACACACCTTTCTGTGACCTCCATCTCCCCTATCAGAAGGTAGATGTGTAACAACCTTTCTCCAGCTGCGAATGTTTATTACAGTTAAACCACATATTCTTCCCACATGATACTGTCTTATGTACATTTACCAAAGCAGTTGAAGAATGGTCTTTCTTCTCTTGAGTGAATTCTAAATTCAAAACATTTCCACAATGTGATGAGTACTGCAAAACCCATGGTTATAACTGTCATGGAATTCTGGTTCTTATAGCTTGGCAATTATGTTACAATGTGATGAGCACTGCAAAGCCCATGGTTATACTTGTCATGGAATTCTGGGTCTTATAGCTTGGCAATTATGTTACAATGTGATGAGCACTGCAAAGCCCATGGTTATACTTGTCATGGAATTCTGGTTCTTATAGCTTGGCAATTATGTTACAATGTGATGAGCACTGCAAAGCCCATGGTTATACTTGTCATGTTGCTCTGGGTCTTATAGCATGGCAATTACGTTAATGAGGTACATAAAGGTAAATGTCTCCACTTCACCCATTTAATGTAATGTCTATCAGCCTTTGACTGTGCTGTGATGTCCATGCCTGAATATGCGCACACTTAACTGACTGTGAAATGAAGTGGACATGCACAATCAAGTCCGTGACCCCCTACATCTGAGGTGTTCTGCAATCTATATGCTGTCAACCTGAAATTGGGTATTATTTATTTATTGATTTATTTTTTGACATTTGTTAACCAGGTTAGTCCAACTGGGTTATTGTCCCATTTTCAGTGGAGACCAGAGGAGAAAAGCTCCGGCAAATACAATATATGATCACAGAACAAGAAAAAAACATGTATTACAAACAATAATAGCATACTGCGGTGGTGGTGCTGTGGTAGCGTTGTCGCCTCACAGTTAGACGTTGCCCATTCGATTCTCAGTTAGAGCGTCTTCTGTGTGTCGATATGCATGAATGGGCATTCCTTCATTGAAGGTTGTGCGTTAGGCCGGGCAAGATAGCACGTAAAAATCTACTGCCAATCATTAGCGGACCGGAGTTCCGCTGTGGCGACCCCTAACCGGGAAAAGCTGAAAGACACAAACAAACAAACAATAAAAGCAAGCAATAGAAATAAAAATCTACATGTGTAGAAATAAACAACTATAGTTTTTGTTTCTTTGAAAAAATTAAATTCTTAGTTGCTGAACAGATGGGGAAAGTCAAGAGTGATAGTAAGATGTAATGAGAGAGATACGAGTGTGGGAGGAGGGGAGAGCTAAGTAAACTGATTACAGGTGTTACAGATAAGGCATGTCTGCAAAATAATTTGACTAAATTGACCGTTTGGGCACAGGAGAATAATATGTTGAAAAATACATCAAAAACTAAGCATATGAGATTTGGGAGACATAAACTGAAAGGTGAATATTTAACACAGCACACAGTGATTGAAACTGTAGACTCATTTAAGGACCTCGGTATGTGGGTAGATTCGGCTATGAGTTTTTCTAATTATATCAACCAATTGGCTAATGATAGTTATAGAACTATAGGTTGTATAAAAAGATTTATAAAGTCTAGGAAATCAAACATAATGAAGTCATTGTTTGTTAATTACATTAGACCCAAACCTGAGTATGGAATAACAATATGGAAACCCTACAGGAAAACAAGCATGAATAAACTGGAAAGAGTACAGTGGAAATATACCAAGGGCATCCATGGATGTGAAAATCTAAGTTATTATGAAAGACTAAAATATTTGAACTTGTTCAGAGTCTCTTACAGATATTTAAGAGGAGATCTTATTCAGGTATATAGGGCATTTACGGACAACTACCTCTGGGAATGTTTGGGGTTAACAAAAAGTACAAGAGAATCATCAGATGGCCTATGTAGAAGATTCTATAGGAATGTGAAGTGTACTAATTGGTTCTCTGACAGAGTAGCTGATGCTTCAACCAGATTACCAAATTACATTAAAGCAAGTACTAGTTTAGATAATTTTAAGAACAGCCTGGACACTTATTATGGGAACAAGTGTTTTAGTATATTGGCAAGCTAGAAGGGCTTTAATGCCCATGCTTGAAACATTTATATGTATGTATGTATGTATGTGTATATCTATGTATGTATGTATGTATATATCTATGTATGCATGTATGTATGTATGTATATATCTATGTATGTATGTATGTATATATCTATGTATGTATGTATCTATGTATGTATATATCTATGTATGTATGTATATATCTATGTATGTATGTATATATCTATGTATGTATGTATGTATGGTTGTATTCATGAACCTCACAGCCACTAGAGGTGTTAAAATCAAGCCATGAAGAGGGAAACGGATTGTATAGGGTGCATACATTTAGACAGGTGTGTCTTTCACCCTGCAAACACCACCCTGGCATGCTGTTCAGTAATGCTCAGTTATATGTTAGCAATGGGCTCTGTCCTGCTACTTGTCACTGTGTCACATGATATCCACACCATGCATCAACCAGTTATATGTTAGTAAAGGGCTCTGTCCTGCTACTTCCCACTGTGTCACATGATATCCACACCATGCATCAACCAGTTAAATTTTAGCAATGGGCTCTTCCCTGCTACTTGTCACTGTGTCACATGATATCCACAACATGCATCAACCAGTTATATGTTAACAATGGGCTCTGCCCTGCTACTTGTCACTGTGTCACATGATATCCACACCATGCATCAACCAGTTATATGTTAGCAATGGGTTTTGTCCTGCTACTTGTCACTGTGTCACATGATATCCACACCATGCATCAACCAGTTATATGTTAGCAATGGGCTCTGTCCTGCTACTTGTCACTGTGTCACATGATACCCACATGATGCATCAACACAAATCTGCTTATTTCCTAATGACTGTAACCTCTGATGTGGTCACATGGCTTCTGAGGATGCTGAGTTTGGAGAGGATTCCACATCATACAGGAAAGAGATAAAAATCTTTCTTTACCTCCGGCATAGGGACCACCAGAAGTACCTGCTGTTGGACTCTTTTGAAGGTCCTCAGTACAAAATGGATGCCAAGCATTGCCTCACCAAGATACTGGTTAGCTCCTCTGGTGAACAGTGTAGGCATAGATATAGCAACCTAAAGAGATGACATCATGGCCTATTTAACCAATAAGAAGAGGAGGTAAAGGAATATACCAGCATTTTATAGTGGGTAGGACTGACAAGTTGTTACTAGTGATTATTTAGTAATGTATTTAAACATATGCAAGACATATGAGTCTTGGACATCATTCCTTATCTTTTTTTTCAGCTCCTAGTGAATTAGAGGAAAACCAGTTGATTTACTGGGGCACAGGAAGGAAGTATACTACCATGGTACTTTACAAACTACAGAAGGATGTATCACATAATAGTGTTAAGGGGTCACAGGCCATATGCAGGTATGGAGACTGACTGAATATACGTGAATGAACACTCTAAATTGGCCCTAGGTGTGAGTGCGTGTGTGTGTGTGTGCCTTCTGTGGAAGGTTGGGCACCAGGCTGGCAACTCGACACTGTAAAACTCCACTGCCAATCATGAGCGGGCAGGTGATCCACTGCGGCGACCCCTAACTGGGAAAAGCCAAAAGAAGAAGAAGATCATTGATGCTATAACTGCATAGTTTTAAAATGCTTGCTTTATTGTCCATTTTTACATTGCTGCTCTTTAGTTAACTATTGCATACAGCATTTACATGCCTGTTGTAAAATATGTTGTTAATGTAGGCAGACCTGTTCAACCATCCATCCTTCTAGGGATTGCCTATGATGACATGGTGATGGTGGTCAGCCTGACAGTGGGAATTTCACCAGCATCCCAAAGGTCACACTGTACATATTACCTGAGTGTTTGCTTTCCTATATTGTCACATCCCTATAACCTTGACATTGATACAGGGCACCATGGTATCTCTGTCCAGCTTTATTATTCCACTGTCCATTCCAACCTCCCTGTCAGTGCTAGTTATAGCTGACATAAAATGGGCATGAATAGGATAGGTTGCTGGTTGACATTTACTGGTGGCAATCCTATTTCATGGTACGTTAGTGCTACCAGGTGTTTGTGGTATGTCTATGACATTTTGTTTTCTGTGGCTATGCACCCATGGTTATAGTTACCATATTGCCACATCAGGCACTGTCTGGTAGGCTGTCTGACCTGATGGTAGCACCTTTGGGCATAGCACTTATAATTCCTGAGGTTATTCATGCCAGCTTCCATGGCCTCTGTGATAACTCTTTGCAGCTTATCACTGTTTGCATCCCATACACAAGGGAGACTGGTTAGATAGTTGTGAGGCCCGTGCCCAGGCCCAGCAATGAAGGAGCCTCAATCCTCACCACCAACACCAGAGAGGGCATCTCCTATATGAGGAAAGGATAAATACACACTGTAAAGTACAATTTCCCTTAAGTGCACACAGAGATCACAGTCAGTCCGGGGCTGGTCGCTCCCTTGCTCTCCAGGTCCCCAATAAGACTCCCCACTGGCACAGCTATAGGGTCCAGATGTCAGCCTAGCTGGGCAAGCTAAAACCTCCAGTACCCTCTCTGTCCAACCAGTGCTTCGTGTTCCTGCCCAAGTAGCTGACACATACACACACACACACTTTGAGAAGAGGTTATACAACCATACAGACCCTCCTGGGAAAAGGCTGGCAGAGACTCTCCAGCTGTGCCCCTATTACCCAGACCATATGGTAGTAATTCTTGCCACCACCCAGCTAATAATTATCAGTTACTAAAAGGCCCTTAAAAGGGTGTCCAATTATTGCTGTGCAATATTATTATCCAATAAGTGGTGTAACTAAGCAATCAAAGCTTATCTGGAGTGACTTAGACAGTAAACTCTATAAATATGCAATGTACTCTAGAGTTTAAATTATCTCTACATAAAACACCCACAGTTGAAAATGTTTAAAATATTTAATAATAAATAATGAAGACACAAGACAATGCTACTACAATACAATGCTACAGAGATCACAGAGAAATACTTAAAACAATACAGTAAGAAAGCTCTGATATGAAAGAAAAACACTTAGTCTAAACTTCCTAATTCCTATCTATTTCTCAAGAGAAAACACTTCTAAAATAACTTACACATATAGAACATAGGCAGAGTGCTGAGTTGAATGATCCAAGACAAAATGCTAAGTCTCTCTTCTGAGAAATAGATTTTAAAACATCTATTGCCCCCATACTGAAAACGAGAGCTGCTAAATTGTAACCTGTAGAACCTCTGTTTCATGACAATGTTGTTATAAACTTTTATCAAATTCACATGCATTCATTTTATATATGTCACATTTATGTGAATGTCATTTCATGTAACTTAATACACAAGATGATTTATTTATATGTATTTATATATGTATTCATCCTTAAACACTACAATCAGAGAATAACATCATGGATTCTTAAATACACAGTTATACATATTTATACATGTTATTTTATGTACTTCATTCACTTTTAATCTACTTTAAATTAATTGTGATTAATGAAATTTACTATGCTTTTTATATATATGTACTTGTATTTATACATTTGTATATGTTTATATTGATGTAATAGAACTTACTTAGGAATACTTTAGGTTGCTTTTAAACAGGTTTTAGGACCACACCTACAATTGTATTAGTTTTAATCTATTAAACAATTATGCAATTAAGGGACTGTGGGGTATAAAAGAGGATGTAACAGCTTGGGATATATTCATACATCTAAAGAAGTCTTGCAGATGAAAACACTGTGGGGAGTGTTGTGTTTATGTTCTGAATAAAACAGCTGTTCCTTCCAACTACTGCCTTGTGTGTGATTTTGTGGACTCCACTTGGTGCCTGTATTTCATTTTTGTGAGTTATTTGTGCCTTCAGGTACCTTGCCTCATCGTTTTTGTAGATTTTAAAACATTACTGCAAACATGTCAGCTGGGACCTCCCAGATTAGATCATTTCAGTCAGTTCCCATTACATCATTTCTTTGACACCTGGTCTGGAGTTCCCAGGATAACAGATACTACATTCTATTGTTATCTTACATTTGCACTAAGCTACATCAATAAGAGACATTTCACATGTACACTCTAGTAATTAGTCCTTAAGTTAAAACAATAGAAAGAATGTCTTCATCTAGCCAGACCAGAACCAACTTTAAAGATCAAATGTTGTGTCTTTCGGCTTTTCCTGGTTAGGGGTCGCCACAGCAGAACTCCGGTCCGCTAATGATTGGCAGTAGATTTTTACATGCCGAGTTGCCAGCTCTGATGCACAACCTTCAACGAAGGTACGCCCATTCACGCATGTCTCCACACAGAAGACGCTTTAGCTGAGAATCGAACAGGACAATGTCTTACTGTGAGGCGACAACACTACCGCAGCACCACCAATGCAGTAAAGTCATAAAATCATTTCAACTTCAAAAGACAAATTTGAAAGGCTTGACTTATTTTTCTTTACAGCACGGGGCAATGTTGCACATTGTCGGAGTTCAACGTTTTACTATTTTTTTTCATTTAAGAAAAAAGCCTGTATTTTACATTTGTATATACAATTGACAGAATTATGTATCAAATTCTATCTGACTAGGCTGGCAGCCTTCACCCATCTCTGCCCAATCTTCACATCTCTCTCCCCCCGGAGAACTCAAGCTAGTTTTTCAAGTAACCCTTGAGAAATGCTGCTTGAGAGGGTCAGGTCTATCTGAGTATACCTTACCCCATTCCCTGTCTTGAGAGCCTATCTGCATTGGCATTGCTACTCCCACTGCAGTGCTGCACTGACATATATGCTTGCAACCCCAGACTTCATCTTAGGAACTTGGCATTTTGCTGATTGGCTCTGTTTAACCATGTTATAGGGTTGCGATCTGTCATTACAGTGAATTTTCTTCCGTACAGATAAGGCTGAAGTTTCTGTAGTTCCCACACTATGGCTAGACATTCCTTTTCTACTGCTGCATAGCATTTCTCCCTGGTTTGGAGCCTATGACTGAGATAAACCACTGGGTGCTCTTCTCCCTCTGAAAAAATCTGGCTAAGTACAGCTCCCACCCCATAACTCGAAGCATCCACCTGCACAACACAGTCTTTATTGTAATCTGGACTGGCTAACATGGGGGTCCTCCCAAAGCTCCCTTAAGCTCCTGGAATGCCTGCTCACATGCTGGGGTCCACACTACCTTATCTGGCCTGTTCTTCCTTGCTAGGTCTGTGAGGGGAGCAGCTATGGTACTATAATTGGGAATTAACTTTCTGTAGTATCCTGCTGTCCCTACGAATGCCCTCACCTGCTTTCTGGTAACAGGTGCAGGCCATGCCTGAATGGCTTCCACTTTGGCAGGTTCGGGTCTTATCTTACCACTCCCCACTCTATGTCCTAGGTAGGAGACCTCTGCCATACCCACCTGACATTTGCTTGGCTTAATGGTCACCCCAGCCCTCTGTAGTCTGCCCAGCACCTCCCTGACATGCTGAAGGTGCTCTTGCCAGGAATGGCTGTAGATAGCAATATCATCTATGTAAGCAAGGGCAAACTCTCCTGCTCCTGCTAAGATATGATCTACCAGCCTCTGGAAAGTCGCTGGGGCATTCTTCATCCCAAAGGGCATCTTTGTGAACTCATACAAGCCAAAAGGAGTCACAAAGGTTGACTTCTCTCCTGCACTGGGAGTCAAGGGCACATGCCAGTAACCCTTGGTAAGATCAATGGCTGGAAGATACTTAGTCCAACCCAGCTGCTCTAGGGCCTCATCTGTCCTAGGCATGGGGTAAGCATCTGACTCTGTGTGACTATTTAATTTCCTATAGTCCACACAGAACCTGATGCTGCCATCCTTCTTTGGCACCAGCACCACTGGGGAGGCAGAGGGACTGTTGGACTCCTGAATCACCCCTAGTTCCAACATCTCCTGTATCTCCTCCTTCAAACCCTATAATGGGCCTGCCTGATAGGCCTTTGGGGTCCTGTATCCACCTGGTGCTGCACCAGGTGGGTGCACCCTAGTTTCCCAGTGATTATGTCCCCAAACCCCTGCAACACTGCTCAGATTTCTCAAACCTGGGTAGGAGATAGCTGCTGAGACATTGATACCCCTTCCACTGAGGTGTCAGCCCAAGCCTCATTGAGAAGATCAGTCACAAGATCTCTCTCAGACTCCTCCTGCAATCCACTGCAAATGCTCAGCACAAGGGCCTCCCTATCATAGTAAGGTTTCATCATGTTAACATGGTACAATTTGTGCCCCTGCCTTCTGTCTAGCAGTTCCACCATGTAGTTAACATCACTTACCTTTCTTACCACCTTGTAGGGTCCCTCCCAAGCTGCTTGCAGATTGTTGTATCTGACAGGAATGAGAACCATTACCTGCTGTCCTACAGCATACTCTGTAGCTCGAGCATTCCTGTCATACCACACCTTTTACTGTTGTTGGGCTTCTGCCAGGTTTTCCTGGGCCAAGCCTATGAGTTCCCTGAGCCTTGTCCTGAGTTTTAGGACATATGCCACAACAGACTCCTTGTGAGACTCACACTCACCTTCCCACTCATCTTGAATTAAATCCAGAGGTCCCCTCACCCTATGCCCATACAGCAACTCAAAGGGTGAAAAAACTGTGGATTCCTGGGGAACCTCTCTGTAAGCAAACAGATGGAGCAAATATTTGTCCCACTCCCTCTTAAACTGATCTGCAAATGCCCGTAGCATGGACTTGATTGTAGAGTTTAACCTCTCAACAAGACCATTAGTCTGGGGATGGAAGGGGTGGTCTTTATGTGCTTCACCCCTCAGGGCTTCCACAGACAAGCCAGCAGGTCTGACATGAAACTGGCACCTCTGTCAGTCAGTATTTCCTATGGGAAACCTACCCTGCTGAAAATCTCTAACAAAGCATTTTCCACCTTCCCTGCTTCAATGAAAGAACAGAACATGTAGAGACAGGCCAACAACATGGGGTACAAAGCTCCAGAACAGGGTACAGATTGTATGTCATCAGTGGTCTTATACACATGGAGGGTTGCTAGATTGACAGGGTTAGTCTGGACATGCATTTACTGGGTGACTTGACATCTGACAGTGATATGCCTCTGACATACCTCTCAACTGGCATGTTGTCCACAGACTGGCCAGATGTTTTCCTGTTATGCTTGGTCTGTTCCTCAAACGTCTGTTTTTGTGCAGTTGGTAGGATAATGTGAGGATTGTAATCAGTAACCATTGACATCCATTGGTGTTCCAGACATCATATCCTTCAGGGATGTTAAGTTACAACAACATGTGCAACACCAGCCACTGTTTCAGTTTGTAACACCATTATGTATTATATGTCTCTCTTATCAGCCCCCTGTCCCACAAGTATGTTATGCATTGTCCAGATGTCCAGCACTATGAGGTGCAGAGGTATGGTATATCATTAATTACCAAATGCACTCCAGTTATCATGCCAATGACCTAGCAGACTCCTGGCCATAGTATGCAATGGTGGCCAGGATAATGGCTCCACACCCTGATAATTCTGTGGAAATCTGTACATATGACAGTTATGTCTGTCTGACCATTGTGAACAGATGGCCAAGATTGTATAGCAGTGTTGTGTGTAGATGTTTGTTGGGGTGGGTAGGGAATGTAGCAGATGTGAGTGCCATACATCCTTTACCTATATGACTCTGCATGCTGCTACAGCTGCTGGCAGTCTATCATGTCTGTATGCTTGTAGGGGCTCACTGTGAAATGTCCTGTAACACCTCAGGATTCCCAATACACTGTGATTTGGGCCAGTATGTGTTGGTGTAGTGTGTGACTGGCAAGCAGGTTACGTTTGTTCAGACAGTCGTTCTACTCTAGAATTCATTTTGGGTACTGGTATGTTGCTGTGACTGTGGGGCAAATGTTTTTGGGTGGACATTTTTCACCACTGTCAGCTTTTCACTACAGTTCCATCCCTGTAGTGCATGCTATATTTGAATATACATGGGTAATTGCCCAGAGGTGATGTGGGGAGTGTCATGTTGGTCTTACTGTGCTCATAAGGTGCTGAGTGACATGTTTGGCAGCTGTCGGGGATTTCCATTCTGTTACATCACTGCGGTCATATCTCTACACTGTTCAGAGGCATGGCTCATATGTTTGGTCTGCTCCCCAAACAGTTGTTGTCCTTGGCTAATCGGTAGGATACTCTGTGGAATGCAGTCAGTAAATGTTAACATCCATTGGTGTTACTGACTTCATATCCCTCCAAAAAGATATGTTACAATAAAGCCAGTAACACTAGCAACTGCCTACATTTATAACAGCAATATGTCCAATATACCCTTGTGTTCGGGCCTCTGGACCCCAGTTATGTCAGACATTGTCCAGATGTCATGCACTAAGAGGCTCAGAGGTATGTAGCATCATTATTTATTGCATTCATTCCTGCTACCAACTCAGTGATGTCATAGACGCCCAGACATGTAACAAGGAAGTGGCCATAGATATGAGTCCTGTGCCTATACATACTGTGGGAAACTGTACATTTGAGAGGTCTGTGTATGTCTGCCCATTGTTAAAAAACTGTCAGGACTGTGTAGCAGTGTAGTGTGTACATGTTATTTGGGCTGTGTAGAGAGGGGGTACATGTGAGTGTCATGGGCCCTCTCATTCTGACTGTGCATGCTGCTCCAGTTTATGGTTCCCTATTGCCTGTATATGTTTGTACATGCAGACCGTGACATTTCCTGTAACACCTCAGAATTCCCACTACACTGTGACTTGGGGCAGTATATGTAGGGGTAATGTGTGATCGGCAAATGGGAGCTTGTTGCTCACTCATTATACTGTAGTGTTCAGTTTGCTTACTGGTATGTCACTGTGACTGTGGTGCATTTTTTGGGGGGTATCCACTTTCACACCAGTGTCTGTTTTCCACTAGTGTTACATCCCTGCAGTGCCTGTTATATTTGCTAATGCATGTGTACAGCCCCAGTACTGGACTTGGGGAGTGTTATGTCAGTGTGATTGTAGTTTGGACATTGATCGTAGCTCAGTGTAGTTTCCCCTACTGTTGTGTTGTGTCCACATATTTGTAGGATGCCCAGTTGTCTGGGCAATATCTTTGGTCTGGTCCCCATAACTGTTGTGTATTCCTGACACATCAGTGTGATGATGTGGGGATTGAGGTCACTAACAAATGAGAAGCAAATGAGTTCTGGAATTGTGATATTTCAGTCGATATATGTTAGGACATACAGTGGTACTACATCAACTTTCTCAGCTTATCTACTGACGTATTTGGATATATTCCTGTTTTCATGCCTTTGTCCCCCCACTTTTTCAGGCTTGGTCTGGATTCATTGCACTAAGAGTTTCTGAGCATACCTCTCCACTGCCAGGATTTAACAGAATGTCTGGATATTTGGCCCATACCTTTTGTTCAGTTCCACAATTTATTTGTCTTTGTCTGGTAAATCAAAATGATGATCCAAGGATTTATGTCAGTAAATAATGACATAACATTTCAGAATCCATCCTCATATCATACAGTAATTATCTGCTGAAATACACCCTGTTGCTGTAGCAAATGTCTTCATTTGTAACAGCAATATTTGAAATATGTCCCCATATGTGGTCCACCCCCCCTTTTACAGCCTTTGTACAGGTTTCTTGCACTAACAGGTTGAGAGGGATGGTTCTGAGGTATAACTGTATTGCATGTTATATATATATATATATATATATATATATATATTCTTTCCTTTATATTTTTATATATGTATATCTATATTATGACTCTACTTTTTCATAGATATGTTTCATCAGATATATATATATATATATATATATATATATATATATATATATATATATATATATATATATATATGTGTGTGTGTGTGTGTGTGTGAGTGTGTGTGTGTGTGTGTGTTTGTGTATATGTCTATATACAACACATGAATGGTTCCACAAAGCTTTCTCCCTAATGTTGTATGTCTCTATTGCATATGTTTAAAATAGCAACATGAATGCCTACAGCTTAGATGGTGTAGTGGTACATTCCTCTAACTGTAGTACCCCATATCATAGGTTTGACACTTAGGACTCCTGTTTTGTTTTCATTAATGTTAAATGACCAGAATGCATGATATGTTTGTTAAAGCATTGCAATTTCTCACACCTCAGGTGGTGTAGTGGCATTTTCCTGTGATTGTAGAGGACAGCATCTCGGGTTCGAGACTTGGCAGGGCTGACTATTTTGTTGCTGGGCAGAACAAGGTCTGATGGATACAGAGTGATTAAGGCACGTTTAAGCATATTATACTTATAATATTTTTATTATAAAATAATATTTATATACACATTATAATTTTACATTTACCTTCCATGACATCCCCCTGTGCTTTCATTAAATTATATTCTTGTGTGAGTATACTGTATAGGGAGGGCACTTGTGTTTCTATGGGGGTTTCACATCTTTTCTACACTGACATCTCACTGCTACATTATCCTGGTTGACAAAAAAATAGTTGCTACATAATTTAAATTTACTAAAATAATTTTAACACTACTTTCACATAGGAAAACAAGTGGCCTGTCTTGGGACTCAAATCACGAGTTCTTACATGTAAGGTCATGACTCTAACCACTACACTACCTCGGCTTGGGAATTTCAACTGTCTATTTGCATTTAGCTCTTATGGGATGTTTAAGCTATGCTAAGTGGATGGCCATAACATGCACGCCCACTTAGCTAGACTTAAAAATTCCTTAGGCTAGTGGAAAAAAAAGTTATATATTATTATTATATTATTAGGTTATATGAGTGTGTATTGTGGTGTTTTGACAACTACTTGGGATTGCAATTTTGAAATACTGGCATTGATTTGGCTTTCAGGCTTCTATCCTTCAGGGACTCCTGCTAATGCATATCCTGTAATCTATCAACTTTCTAAGTGCGTGAGGGCAATTTTTCAGGTGGATCCCTACTGTAGTATTTATTCTCCCCATCATTTGTGCCTTTGTTAGCATGCACTGCTGTAAGGGGATATTGGTATACACGTACTTTCAAACTTCTACCCTTAAGTAATTCATGGTAATGCATGACCTATTTTCTATCACCTTTCTATGTTTGTGGGGCTATGTTTGTGCTTTTTCACTTTTGGGGGATTTATACCCCATTATGTGTGCATTTGCATACATTTCCTGCTTTAGCAGGTTACAAAAGTGTCATACAGCACTTAAGCAATGCAGGGTCTGTGCCACAGAACCTGTAACACACCCCCCTGCATTGCTTTCTTATTGCTGTTTTTATATCAGTGTCTGCAGACACTGAAATGATTATTTTTTCATTTCAGTGTCCTCGGACATTGAAATAGTGGCATAATATTGGAGCAAAGCTCTAATATTATGCCCATTCAGCTTAGAAAGTGCTGTATGGCACTTTCTGAGTGCAAGGGCTGTGTTTAGTGTCCGTGCACTACTCGGACATGCCCCCTGCACTTATTCACGGTTGGTGTCCATGTAGATTAAACAGCAAAGTGTCTTCATGCATATGCAAGGTGCACTGCTGTTCTAAATGGACACAGACCACTCCATGCAAGATTAGTCTTATTCTTGCATGGAGCTTCGGGAATCTTCGGGAGAATGTTTGCAGCTAGAGTTTCTTTCTATTGTCTTAAGAAAGAAATAATTACTAAGTTTAAAATGTAAAAGTGTTAATTGTTTTACAACTTCCAGTTTAAGGTAAGCTTCTAAGAGATAAGTTTCAGCTTCTAAGAGAGAAGTATTTTTTTGCAGAAACATGTTAAATTCTGTTGGTATCTGTTTAGCCTGGGAACTAGAGGCAAGTGTCAAATAGTGATGTTATCTAGCTAACCCAGCAGTAAAGTGTATTATTAATTTAAGAACTATCTCAGAGAGAAAGTCAGTGCATTTTTTATTTGTCTCTGGACCTAGAAACATTCACCCAGCAAGTCTGCCTGCATGTTGCTCTGTAAGCAAGACTTAGATCATAGTATCTGTCTTAGAGATAGATAGGAAAATAGTAAGATCAGTCTAGAATAGCATCTCTCTTAGAGATAGATAGGAAAATAATAAGATCAGTCTAGAATAGCATCTCTCTTAGAGATAGATAGGAAAATAGTAAGATCAGTCTAGAATAGCATCTCTCTTAGAGATAGATAGGAAAATAGTAAGATCAGTCTAGATGTTTTCTGTATTTATGTGAGACTGTCCTGCAATGTTGTTTTAAAATATGTCCTGTGATTCTGAACTCTGTTGTCAATGTATTGGGTTATTGAGTATTGACTTGTTCTGTTATTTATTATTAAATTTATTTAAATATTTTATTTGCGGCTGGTTTTGTTTAGAGATATTTAAGCTCTGAGAGTACTTGCATGTATTTGGTAACACTGTACAGGCCACTTTTAAATAGCCTTAAAGTCCTGGACACACCATTTGGATAACAGTAACATTACACATTCTTTTAGTAGCTGATACATAAGAGTGGTTGGTGGCAGTGGGTACTACCTTATAGTCTGGGCAGAAGGGGTCACAGCTAGTGAACCTGTGGCAGCCTTCCCCAGGAGTGTCTGTGTGTTTGTATATAAATCAAATTTCAAAGTGTGTGTGTGTGTGTGTGTGTGTGTGTGTGTGTGTGTGTGTGTGTGTGTGTGCACGTGTGTCAGCTACTTGGGCAAAGACACAAAACACTGGTTGGACTGAGAGGGTGCTGGAGGTTTTGGCTTGACCACTCAGCTGAGATCTTAACCCTATAGCTGTGCTAGTGGGGAGTCTTATTGGGAATATGTAGAGAGAGGGAGAAACCAGCCCAAGACTGACTGTGATCTTGGTGTGCTCTTAAGGGAAATTGTACTTTACTGTGTATGCATTTGTCATCCTTCCAATGTGCATGTCCCTCACTGGTGTTAGAGGTGATGATTGAGGTTCCTTATGTTACTGTTATGGCACAAACACAAATATGATGCTGTTGTTTCTCTAGTGTTCTTTCAGCATGCCTGTTTTAACTATTGCACATCTGTAGACTTCCCTATGTTTCACAAACTTATTTCTTATTTTCTTATGTGTGTGACTCTTATGTGTATAATACTGCTTTTGTCTTTTAGGACACATATGATTATGTGCCCAGCCATGTCAATCCACAAATGCACTTTCCCATATGTTCTTCAGACATATGGCCAGGGCTGTTGATGGTGCATAATCTGACAGGCATGACTGGCTACACTGTGTTGCTCATTCACTGCAGCAGATGAATGAGAAGTGGAAATGAGGGGTGCCTCTGATGGGCTGAGGGGTGTCTTTTCCAGAACAAGCAGTGTCTGTGATGGAATGTCTGTTGGGAGGGGAATGCCATTCTCATTTCCATACTGTAGGTCAGCCACATCATCTGCGCTCAGCCATTGTGGCTGCGCCCAATCAGTCTCACATAGTGGTAATACTTTCACTGCTCCATCAGTGAATGTGATGTCCACATCCAGGTGAAGTGGCACATGAACTCATGGTCCTGGGTGTCCCCATGAAGGGAGCTAGTCCAGCAAACAGTATTCATGTTCAGGCAGCAGCAATGCATTTGACTGTGGTCCTGGACAAAAACGTGCCAGTGCTACTCATGGTAGAGCCACCTCTCATGGTCAGGGACAACAGCAATGAACTGTCACCTCTGCCAGGCATGGATCTCACCTCTACCAACACATAAGGTGAGCACACAGCTTTGCTGTGGTCGTGCACATACTCACACCATTTTCACCTGGAAAAGACCTACAGATACACACACAACAGTTACTCCATTTGTGTTACTGGCCAGTTGCTGATTCATCAATATGTCTGTCATCTTCTCCTTCATACTCACACACACTCACTGACCTATCATGTAAGACTAGGCTTCATGCACCCCCCTGGAACCCCAACACCCCATGTAAGTGATGATAACTGTACCATAGCCCTGTGTTCTACCTTTCAGATTTAGGGATACAAAATATGTGTGTGATTCTCAGGGTGCATAGCAAACTTACTGCTTACTATATCTGCATTTGTGTTGTTGAAGTGATCATTGTACCTATATGTTATATTGTACTTAGAAAGTTTGACACTTGATAGGATCAGAATGTCACAACTTTATACAGCTAGCAGTTGTGAGGGTTGTGAAGTAGGAAACTGCAATGTGTATCATCACTTGCTAACTTCTCTCCATAAGGATTTCCCCAGTCCTAAAGTATGGTGCACACCATAAGCTTTGCCATCATATTCAGATATTAGGATTGTATGACAGTACTGTAGCGCAACCTCATCCGAACAGTAATACAGTATAATGCTGTCATTTGCATTAACCTCACCAGAGAAATGCAGTAGCTTTACACACCACAGGCCTTTCTCATAAGTATAACACAGACACTACAAACAATGGCATGATGTATGTGGATAGATTATAAGCCATGCCACGGTAATATATAATGAATAAAATGACCAGCCAGCACAATCCAACCAATTTATTCACTTCTGATGTCTCGGCACAAAGCCTTCAAGGAAGATAAATAACAAACCCAAATCACATGCTTATATACTCATATTAATTAGTTCAATAAAACAATAATAACATAAATTAGATAAGCCAAACCACTTAAACACAAATCTTCTTTAGTTAAATGAACAGTACATTATAATAAATCACATGCCATGGTAATATGTCTGGTGTAGGATGAGGTCAAGTCTGTGTGGCCTCCAATCCACTGTCTGACCATGCCCTGGTGGGATGACTGCATATCCAAAACTATCATATAGCTGCTGACATAAGCAACATGTGGTGAGGCCAGGAAACATGCCCCACATGGTACTGTAAAATGCTCTTGCTAATGTCAAGCAAAAGCTCTCATAAACACACAGTTGAACTCAATGAGAATAGAACCCCTGCTTAACTAAGTGAACAGAATACAGAACACAGTATTTAACACAAGCACCACAACTCAAGTATGCCCTGCAGAGTGTCAGTCAGCACTTTATAGTGATGTCATTAGCAGTGTATGTTGGTGTAAAATGCTCTCAGCAATGTCAAGCAGCAGGACTCACACACACACACACACACACACACACACACACACACACACACACACACACACACACACACACACACACACACATGACTGCAGTGATAATTGAACCCATATCTAGGTACACACACTACAGAACACAGTACTCAGCGCAAGTGCCATGGTTCAAGTATGACCTTTATAGTAGTGCAGGTAAACATATAGCAGATGACATCAGCAGGCCATGTGAGAGACAAGAGGTTAGGATGGCTACATGAAATTGAGGTGTAGGCTTGTGCAAGCATTGCAATACTGTAAATTCATGCTATTGGAGAAGTAACTATAGGATACTACATGTACTCTGCTGACAAGACAAAAACAGACACACACACAGTTGACTGCAGTGAGAATAGAACCCTTACTTAAGTGCACAGACTACGGAACACAGTACTTAATGCAAGCACCATGATGCAAGCCTGATTCATACAAGAGTGCGGGTGCACTTATAGTAGATGGCATCAGCAGGCCATATGGTGCACAATGAATTGGGAGGCCTGCCTAGGCACACAGCTTCATAGCATTATATGAAGCTAGTAGCCTAATAGCACTAGGCTGTTTAGAAGCCTAACTGTGTAGCAGCACAAGTACACTTATTGAGCATAGTTGGATGTTTGAGTTTATTAGAGCAAGGTTGTGAGCACCACCAAATGGACCTATCCATGGTGGAGCATACAACATGATATATTATGTATATATACATACAACATTATATATATATGTATACTCAATGCTAGAAGTCTAAATCTCAAAATGCACTCACTCGAGGCACTCCTTAAAATGGAGAACATCGATATCTGTGCAGTGACTGAGACCTGGTTTAATGCTCCAGAGAGCACCCCTGCACTACTAGGCTATAACTCATACCACACTTTTCGGCCATGTAACCTGGACTGGAACACCAAAGGCGGAGGTGTGTCCATATTCATTAAGGATATCCACATCTCCAGTCTAGTTGCTCAGCATAATGCAGCTGAGGTTATCCAAGTGCAACTAACTCTGGGCAAAACTGCAATCCAAATTGTAGCTTGCTACAGATCACCCACCATGCCCCAGGATTCCCACTCCTCTTTTCTTGATGTACTGGAAAATATTAGGGTTTAACCAAACACCCTAAGAATGGGGGATTTCAACTACCCCACCATTAACTGGGAAAACTACTCATGTACCAACTACTTCACTCAACGCTTTCTGGAATTCATAAACTCCAATGCCTTGGATCAACTTATCCACACCCTCACCAGGGGCAACAGTATCCTGGATCTAGTCATTACCAGTATGAGTGACCGGTGTTCCACACCTGAAGTCAATGCCTCATTGGTCCACTCCAATCATAAGCTAATTACCTTAGATATCCACATCCTGCCTCCACCCTCCATTAAGGAAACCATGGTAAAAAATGTCTCCAAAGCCAACTTCATGCTTCTTAAGACAGAAGTGGTGAACTTCATGACACCCATGCAGATGGACAATACAGTTACGACTACTGAATCCTACACAATTGTACTTTATAAGCACTTACATGAGTGCATGGATCGTGCTATCCCAAACAGAACCAAGACACTATCCTCCAAAAAAAGGAAGCCAATCTTGTGGTCCCCTGCCATAAACAAACTGTACAATAGAAGGAAAAAACTCTTGCAAAAGAGAGTAAAATCCCACAAGTGGAGGAGCTCCCTGGTCAGCCTCAGTAAGAAGCTGCGATCCCTGATAAAATCCTCCACAGCTAGTTACGAAAACAAAATCACCACTGATTCTAAAGACAACCACAAAGCATTCTATAGCTATGTCAAGAATCTCAATGGCAACACTCAGATCTGCTTTGAGTTACAGCACAATGGCACTAAATATACAGACCCAACTGATATTGCCAACATCTTGGCAGATAGGTTCAGTGCTAACTTTATCCCCTCTCACCCCCTAAAGAGCCCATCTCTATACCGGAAGAATGCAAAGTTCCTGTAATCACAGCTGCACAGGTAACAGCCACACTCTCCAAAGCCAAGAACACAGCATCCATGGGATCAGACAACATCTCAGGCTGTGTTCTACACGAACTCCAGAACGAACTGGCACCCCACCTAAGTACCATGTTCAATCATAGCCTCACCTCAGGCTTTGTGCCTGCTGAATGACATACAGCAATGGTTATCCCACTCCACAAGGGGGGAGCCACCACAGACCCTGGGAACTACTGCCCCATTAGCCTGATGAGCCTGGTCTGCAAGGCCATGGAATGTATCATCATGGAACTTATAAACAAAGATATTGGTAATCTCCAAACTCTGGATCCCACCCAGTTCAGGTTTGTAAAAGGCAGATCATGTCTCCTAAACCTGATAGACTTCTTTGAAGCAGTCACCAAAGCCGAAGACAAGGGTAAGGTGGTTCACACAGCCTATCTAGATCTTGCCAAGGCTTTTGACACCACCCCCACTCTGGAATTATAGATAAACTCACTAAACTAGGTATAAATCCCTATGTCACAATATGGGTTGGCAATTGGCTCACTGACAGAACCAATCTGACTTCAGACCAGTGACAAGTGGAGTACCACAGGGTTCAGCCCTGGGTCCTCTCCTGTTTGGTATCTACTATGACTGCAAACTAGGAGCCACACTGAGACAGATGCCTGGTATCAAAGTCATAGCCTCAAGCTCAATGCCAAAAAGTGCATTGTCATCACCTTTGGTAAAAACTCTGTACCCATGAACTACAACATAGGCGGTAGTATACTTAACACTGAAAGTGTGATAAGAGAGCTTGTGACCCAGGTGGACAGTAGTCTCTCCTTTGATAATCACATCGCCACAGTAGTCAGGAAATCCTTCTATGTGGCACACCTCATCACAAAAGGTTTCTCATCCAGAAAAAAAGGTTATTGTTCCCCTCTACTCATCACTCATTAGACCCATTATAGAGTACAATGCCCCTTTTGGTATGTACCTCACAAGACATCTACAACAACTGGAAAGCCTGCAGAAACACCTTACAAAGAAGATTACTGGCCTCAAACAGATGCCCTACGCAGACCGTCTCAAAAAACTCCAGCTTTACTCCATCGCATATCGCCTACTCAGAGGTGATCTCTGCCTAACATACAAAGCTATGTCAAACCCAGAGCTGTTGGACATGCTCCACTTAAAGAAATCCCAATCCCTCTGAGCTACATGCTCTAGGAACCTAAACCTTGTCACCAGATTAAACAGAATATGCCAGAGGGATAGATTCCTGTCCCAGAGACTTCCCATACTCTGGAATAAACTACCTGTCTATATCAAACCAAGCTTCTCATCAGCACTCTTCAAGAAAAATATTGATGATTGGATGGAAAATAGGAAATTCACCCCGGGAATCACCTCTGTGGCTCTGCTCAACAGTAGCACAGGAAAATAATTTTCTTGGGTGGCAAAAGCCAGGGTACCTTTTTGGCTGGGCTTGTATAGGCCCCAGGGCTGATAGCCTAGTACCTACCTATGAACCTATGAACCTATTACTATTTGTAGTGTGACTGATATATGTGTGGAATAAGGACTCAGACCCCAGTGTTGTAGTGCTTGGTGGGGGGTACCAACACATGAATGTATTGTAAAAATATGATGTATACTTAGATCAGGTTCTTGGTTTGTAATGTTTCCACATGTAGTCTTATGTCATACAAAGGAAATGGCCAATAAATAGCAATAATGCATACTGTCTGATAGTGTAACAAGCAGCTGATTTGTGTGATGGTGAACAAAGTATACACGCATGCGAGATATGCATGGTAGCACATAGGTAAGCAGTGCACAAACATGAGCCACGGTGCTATCTGTACTTTAGGCCTAGTTTTTCTGATGGCCAAGACCATTACCAGGGTTATCTTTGTGGCTTTTTGGTTTCTAGGTTGTTAGGTTTACCACAGTCAAACCTGTAATGTATTAGTTCTCTGCTGACAATAATATGAATATGAAACTGAAAAAAGTAAAGGTGAAGTATGTTAAATTAGGAAAAGCTATGTATGACATACACAGAGAAAATGTTAGTACACATGAGGTATTCCTACATAGTATGTGTCTTCAGAAAACAGGATGGCTGCTTTATTCCTCTTTGATACACTCACATGCACCTCCATGCCTCTGCATGCACCTATGAATAAATCAGGTAAACACAGGCAAAATTGTTATTACTTTATTCCATTCCCATGATATCATGCAAACATGCCGCATATACACTGATTTAAAGTTTACACAGCCTGTATTCGAACACAGAACCATCTGCACTCCAGCCCTACACATACACATGCTGCCACAGGATTAGTGCTATATTGAGCATAGCAACACTTGCCATTAATTCCTCTGTGTCATGTAATTGTGCTAAGCTCCGTATTGTGCCAACAATATCAAAAACATTAAAGAAAAAATTACAGCAAATAGACACAACATATTTTAAAAAGACATGATAAGAAACATAACCTGTGAATTGTGCTGCTTGCATGCATTTTATAACTTCACAGCCCTTTATGTACACCTCTGTAAGTGTAACATGACCCACTCTCTGATGTCATTATTCACTGTTGACATCCACTGTAAACAAACACTGTGAAAGTGCCTACCTGAACTGAACATCTGTATACAGTTCCATTTTTTGCGACTCAGCAATTCTAATGAGTTTTGACCTCATTTGCATCTTCACCATGCTGGCAGCCCTGAATGTACATGATAGACAGGGAAACTAAAGGGAAGCCCAATGCTGTAAACACAATGGAAGGTATTAGTTTGCTATACCTCTGCACAGTGAACTACATTTTATGATTAAATTGGACTGAATTCCTTCAGCTACATATTGCATATGCTTACATGACAATATGAATACTTTGCCTCATGGAGTTTTCAGTTTTGGCTGTTTACATTAATTACAAGTATAGTCTTCATTTGGGATGAGGGAGCGAACCTGCATTTTTGTGATAGCACTTAATAAGAATTGTTTGTATTGCTACTGAACTTTTGCATCATCCACCCTTTCTTGCAATTTAATAATGTGTCTGCTATTATATGTTAAGGCCATTTCTGTACAAATCTATTAACTTTTATATGCTCTTGTTTCCATGTAGACTCCTTTCCATTTCTATATTCGAGAAAGTTTGAATACACAGGCAACACAAGCACGGAATCTGCAAGGTTGCTTTAGAGCTTGTTGAATCACTCAAGTATGTTGGTTTGCTTCATTAACATACAATTTGGCTACTTTTACAGTAATTTGTGTGCCACTGAATTAACCTTGATTACACATGAGTGCACTCCACTACATGAGTTTATTGACTCTAAAACTTTCTGCGGCCATGTTCACATCACTCTGCATTGTGAACATGGTCAAAAACAACCGTGTAAGCTTTATTGAATCCTGGCTTATATTTTTAAAGTGTTCTACAGCAGTATCTACTCCATTGTCCAAAGTACATTCAAGTTATATTGTTTTAGTGTTTCACTGTAATATTTTTGATGAAATTGGTTGTATTTCATATTTGTTTATAGATAATATGTTTATCTAGGTTATGGTGAGTTTTAATGGCATATGTTGGTATGTGGTCACTTATGCTATCTGACAAGCAGCCCACTTTTGACAGTTTGTATGGTTTGTCTGTAAGAATCCAGTGTAATGATGAGCCCCCCCTGAAGTTTTATTAATTCTAGTATGTGTGGTTATTAAATGTCAAAAGTTGTACGATTTTATGGATTTAAGTTGGGGTGGTGGAATTTATTAGTTGCCAATCTATATTTAAGTCTTCAAGTATTATAGTTTCATGGTTAATTTGTTGGGAATCCATTGCAAGATGCTTTCAACAATATCACTGTTATTCCTGGGTGGAGTATAAATTGTTGTTAAACATATAGGTTTTCTATTATTGATTTTAGGAGTGTTATTAGAAGCTCAGCATTGTTCAATTTGGGTATTTCCTGTGGACGTAAGGTGATGGTTAGGGAATTTTTACAGATGATTGCTACACCACCTGCACACTGGTTTTGTCTGTCATGCCTGAGTATATCGTATCCTGGGGGGGAGGTCTCATTATCCTTTATTGTATCCTGGGGGGGTCTTATTATCCTTTATTGTATCTGGGGGTCTCATTATCCTTTATTGTATCTGGGGGTCTCATTATCCTTTATTTTATCCGGGGGGGTCTCATTATCCTTTATTGTATCCTGGGGGGGGTCTCATTATCCTTTATTGTATCTGGGGGGGGTCTCATTATCCTTTATTGTATCTGGGGGGTCCTCATTATCTTTATTGTATCTGGGGGGGTCTCATTATCCTTTATTGTATCCTGGGGGGGTCTCATTATCCTTTATTGTATCCGGGGGGGTCTCATTATCCTTTATTGTATCTGGGGGGGTCTCATTATCCTTTATTACTTTTTTAACCAGATTCAGTAGCTCTGACTACATCAGGAGTGTATGTGGCAAGCTAGGCATGTATGTTGATTTTATTGTGCATTCTTCTTAGTTTGTATTAAGTAAGTTGAGTTTAGGTTCTGTTATTTCTGAGATATATTACATGACTGGTTTATTTTGGGGTTGGAAGTGATGGTTTTTTGAACAGTGGAACCTGGGTCTGGATAAATATCTCCACTAATTGATATTTTACAGAGGAAAGAGTGTGGCCAGTTATATTTTGATCTTGGTTTGGTATTTGATTGTGAATTTGCATACTTAGTTTTGCAATATTTATAGATAAATAAATTAATGGTTTGTTTGTAGAGATAGTGTGTTATGGAGAAAGACCGACTGGGTAGATGTTGATAATCTTTGTGAGGATTGGTTGCAGTCCTAAGTATTTGAAAGAGGTAGATTTGTTAATCAATGATGAATGCTAGTAGAGTAAGGAGGAATAATAAAATAATCTGAGATAGGGGCACCTTATTTAACTCGGGTTTTATCTTTCCTGTAAATTAGGATTAGAACATGTTAGGAGGGTACTGGGTTGGTTGTAGAGATGTAATTTGTTATTTATAGGGGGCAGGGATTAAGACAGTTTGATAAATTCTTGGCTGTTAAACTAGACTGGGTGTTAATATTGGGCGTAATTCTATTGATTGTTTTTATTCTGGAGGGAACTGATGGTATTGGTTTGAGGAAAATGTGAGGGGGTGCTATGGAAGTACAAATGTAGAATAAGAGGAGATGTGTGGGGATTGAGGGTAGGTTAGGGTAGTAGAATAAGCCCACATATTAGTGAAGGTGAACAAAGTGGGTTGCAAACTTGGAAATGGGACAGAGAAAAAACAATCAGTGACTAAATTTAAACAGCCACAAATCTGCTGAGAGAGATATGGAAAGCAAACTATGCAATTTAAAAGGCATATGTGCTAGCAGATGAAAATCTTGATTTTGTTGCTCTAGGACACAGTTTTAGTAGGAGAGTTAGTCTAATATCACCTCAACTTGAATAACATTTGTGACAGTAAAACACTGCATTTAACTGTTTGAACAACTGTGCAATGTAAGGAATTTTCTATGGACTTTGAAATGCAAAGTCCAAACGCTACCGCAACCCCCACTGATCAGCAAAATAATGAGAAAAATAAGCCAGAATGCAGGAGTGCAGTTCTGAAAAAATATTGGCTCAGAACTGAAAGTAGTTACACAAGAAGAAAAATAAACAAAAGAAAGGAAGACTGGACTGCTAAAAACAATAAAATAGAGCATAGTTAAATGAGAAAATACAAATGGAATTGTTGTGGTTTAAGAAAATGGAGCTATTACAGTGGACAAAGTTATTTGTATTAGGCTACGATAATATTTATAATTTAGATAGAAAATATAGCCTACAGACTGGTGTTCAAACTTCAGACTTCACTGTTAAATACATATCTATTTGCTTGCAGGGACACTTCTATAGGACAATAAAAACACACTAAAGAGACAGTTGAGTTCACTGAGTCAATGTTGACTGTGTACAAATACTAGCTCAGAGCCAAAAGTGGTAGAAAAACTGTCTCATGCATGGAGAAATAAGAAAGGAAGAGGGTAAGTGGTAGAACAACTGTCTCATGCATGGAGAAATAAGAAAGGAAGAGGGTAAGTGGTAGAACAACTGTCTCATGCATGGAGAAATAAGAAAGGAAGAGGGTAAGTGGTAGAACAACTGTCTCATGCATGGAGAAATAAGAAAGGAAGAGGGTAAGTGGTAGAACAACTGTCTCATGCATGGAGAAATAAGAAAGGAAGAGGGTAAGTGGTAGAACAACTGTCTCATGCATGGAGAAATAAGAAAGGAAGAGGGTAAGTGGTAGAACAACTGTCTCATGCATGGAGAAATAAGAAAGGAAGAGTGTAATCAAGGGTGACGTTGTGAAGGCATGCAGTTCCACTAAAGAAAGACAGGAGGATGTAAATAATGGGAACAGTAAGTCTACAAGAAGTGAAGAAAATTTAAGCAAAAGAAATAGTTGGAGTAAGAGCAGTCTCACTACATAAACTCTTCATAAATAAAATGCTCTATCAACCATTCATTCATTACATTTACAAAATACCCTCTTGGCTGGTCCATACATTTTTTTGTACATTCCATACCCTATATCTTCTGGCTCTGATACTGAATCAACATTTACTTTCTTAAGTACGTCATCCAATTCATTAATAGTTATTTATTTTCTAAATTCTTCCTTAACTCATTCTGGAAATTTCTTTACTTACCATTCTCACATTAGTATACATATTTTCCATATGCTGTAGCATACCCTCAACTGTCCAGATTTTCACAGAATGTCCATTTTTGTCTGTTTCTCATAAAATTGAGTTTTTCTGACAAATGATTGGTGAACCATTGATAAGTGATGTCAGAAAATAATGGCAGATATTATTATTAACTTCATACACTTTAGAAAATTCATGCTAATGCACAACATGCTTATTCTAACAACTTTGTAAGTTTGGAAGAAAAATATTTAAAAACTGTCCCTATTGTTGGAACTTTGCCCCTCAAGATTTCTTGTTATAAGAAGATAAGAGGTATTTTGTTGTAGTATAATACTCATAATTTGCTCTTGTGTTCATTTTTTCCTCTCTTTTTACATTTTCATTTCTCTCGTTTTACTAAATATCCTCCTTTACTGTTTACCCAAATATGCAGATACCTCCTTTTGTATCTGTTTTGAATAATATATTCCTCAAGAGTAATGCTTTATTTTTCTTGATTTCTTTTATATGCTTGTTTTCTGTTATAATACTCCTATATTATTCTGCAAATTCTCTAATACATTTCTATATATTTTCCCATACTTCACTCTATCTTTTTTCTTACTTCATCAAGCCACCAAGCCACTGAAAAAACGCTGTTTATACTGTTTTAATTTAGTCCACCACTCAGACCAGTATTTATTGAAGGCCATCGTGGTTATATGATTCTTCCATAACTACAATACTTCCTACTTTCCAATTTCACCCAATAATTTCTCATTTATTCATTTTCCCCTTTCCTATTTGAATACACTCCCTTTCTTCCATAACCTCCATCCAAATTGCTAAATATTCTGAGAAACCATCACAACTGTATCACTATCTGCTATCCCCCAAGCCTTCAGATAATACAAAATAATCCATTTCAAATCCAAGTGCCTCCCTTCTATAAGTGCATTGACTTTTGCTCCACACATCTAATTTACCACATTTCATCGTGTTCTGTATTTTTTACTTCTTCCCCATTCTTTATACATTTTCCCCTTAAATCAGAATTTAAGTTCCCTGCAATTATAATGTTCATGATAACCACCACATAGTCTAATATTTGCTGAAAAGGATCCTCTCTTTCCTTGCTAGCTGTATATGCATACAATACTAATAATTGTATAAACATGTTCTCCCCACCTCACATTCACACTTGTCAACCTTCCCATCCTTACCTGTATTACATTTAGCATTTTCACTGTTTCGTTACACACCACAGCCATTTCAGAATAAGTTTCACTTCCTAAGTTCCACACTATATTTCTACCCTGAACTTTTTCTGTTTGCAACCTTTCTCCACTTGTCAAGAATCTTGCATCCTCCAACAGAATAACATCCACATCACATTTAGCACACGTTCCAGTATCCCTATCCTTCTTACAATGTTAATAATACTATTCACATTTACTAAAAGTACTATAACATTATCTTATTAACTATAATACTATTCACATTTACTAAAAGTACTATAACATTATCTTATTAACTTACCAGATTATTAACTTATCCCTATCCTTCTTACAATGTTAATAATATTATTCACATTTACTAAAAGTACTATAACATTATCTTATTAACTTATCAGATTATTAACTTATCTTATTAACTTATCAGATATCTTACATCCTCCAACAGAATAACATCCATATCACATTTAGCACACGTTCCAGTATCCCTATCCTTCTTACAATGTTAATAATACTACTCACATTTACTAAAAGTACTATAACATTATCTTATTAACTTATCAGATTATTAACTTATCTTATTAACTTATCAGATATCTTACATCCTCCAACAGAATAACATCCACATCACATTTAGCACATTCCAGTATCCCTATCCTTCTTACAATGTTAATAATATTATTCACATTTACTAAAAGTACTATAACATTATCTTATTAACTTATCAGATATCTTACATCCTCCAACAGAATAACATCCACATCACATTTAGCACATGTTCCAGTATCCCTATCCTTCTTACAATGTTAATATTATTCACATTTACTAAAAGTACTATAACATTATCTTATTAACTTATCAGATTATTAACTTATCTTATTAACTTATCAGATATCTTACATCCTCCAACAGAATAACATCCACATCACATTTAGCACACGTTCCAGTATCCTATCCTTCTTACAATGTTAATAATACTACTCACATTTACTAAAAGTACTATAACATTATCTTATTAACTTATCAGATTATTAATTTATCTTATTAACTTATCAGATATCTTACATCCTCCAACAGAATAACATCCACATCACATTTAGCACACGTTCCAGTATCCCTATCCTTCTTACAATGTTAATAATACTACTCACATTTACTAAAAGTACTATAACATTATCTTATTAACTTATCTTATTAACTTATCAGATATCTTACATTCTCAACAGAATAACATCCACATCACATTTAGCACACGTTCCAGTATCCCTATCCTTCTTACAATGTTAATAATACTACTCACATTTACTAAAAGTACTATAACATTATCTTATTAATTTATCAGATTATTAACTTATCTTATTAACTTATCAGATATCTTACATCCTCCAACAGAATAACATCCACATCACATTTAGCACACGTTCCAGTATCCCTATCCTTCTTACAATGTTAATAATACTATTCACATTTACTAAAAGTACTATAACATTATCTTATTAACTTATCAGATTATTAACTTATCTTATTAACTTATCAGATATCTTACATCCTCCAACAGAATAACATCCACATCACATTTAGCACACATTCCAGTATCCCTATCCTTCTTAAAATGTTAATAATATTATTCACATTTACTAAAAGTACTATAACATTATCTTATTAACTTATCAGATTATTAACTTATCTTATTAACTTATCAGATATCTTACATCCTCCAACAGAATAACATCCACATCACATTTAGCACACATTCCAGTATCCCTATCCTTCTTCCACTATTAATAATACTACTCACATTTACTAAAAGTACTATAACATTATCTTATTAACTTGTCAGATTATTAACTTATCTTATTAACTTATCAGATATCTTACATCCTCCAACAGAATAACATCCACATCACATTTAGCACACGTTCCAGTATCCCTATCCTTCTTACAATGTTAATAATACTACTCACATTTACTAAAAGTACTATAACATTATCTTATTAACTTATCAGATATCTTACATCCTCCAACAGAATAACATCCACATCACATTTAGCACACGTTCCAGTATCCCTATCCTTCTTACAATGTTAATAATACTACTCACATTTACTAAAAGTACTATAACATTGGGCCAGATTCAGGAAGCCTCCGTGTAAGAGTTATAACTCTTACACGGAGGCCGCAGTTAAACGGTGTGATGTCAGCATGTCATGCATATGCATGAGGTGCATGAGGCATGCTGAATCACACCATAACTCTTACACGGTCCATGTAAGACAGTAGGGGGCGTGTCCGTAGGCTAAGCCCTGCAAGCGGACATGCCCCCGGAAGTCTAGAATGGCTGAAAGTAAACAGCCACGAGAGAGGCCATGGAAATGTGAATAAACACACTACACAACACATGCCCCCACAGACCAGCAATGTAAAAAGTGAACAGATGTTATAAAATGAAAATAAAAACTGTTTTATTTTTTTTAAACCCCGTAAATGTTTGCTACTGTGTGCGCTCGTGTGCGTGGGTGTGCTACTACTGCAACTGCAGTTAGCAATCAGTGGAAAATGATATAAGAACTAAATATGCAAAGTAAGCCAAGAAGTAATAGCATAGAGGTAGAGTTGTCGGCTTAAGAGCCGACAGGCAAGGTTCGAGCCCACACAACAACCTTTTTTTTTTTTTTTTTGTAAATAAGCACTAAAAAGGCTCCTGACAGTATTGTACAAATGTAAAAGTATTTCATTTTGTAAAATGGAATGAAATGGAGCATATATTGCAAGTAATACAATAATAAATTTATTTAGAAATGTAATGATAGCTAAGCTGCTGTGAGACAGAATGCCCGTAGCTGAGTAGTGTTTCAAAGGCTGCAAATTGCTTGCCCGTAGCTAAGCACCGGTGTAACAGGCTCAAACTGTGTGCAACTAGCTGTGCTTAGCTGAACATGTGTGTTACTAGCCAATTAAGGTTTAATCCAGCGCACACCGTTTGCGTGGAGGTGCGCGTCGCACCCACAAGCTAACCGCCGGTGCGCATGCGTGCTTTTGGCATGTTTGATTAACAGGTCCTCAACTCATTTCTAGACAGTCATGAAAATTAAAAATCAGTGGTCAGATTCGAACCCAGGATACCATGCACTAGAGTCAAGGTACTAAATCACTAAGCCATGACAGCAGTACTTAGAAATGCAGAAATAGCATATATATAGGATATAATCCAAAATGGAGCATGAGAAAGCAGTTTCTGTGAAGTAGATACAATTCCAAAATGGCCAATCAGAGCAATGTGTGGGGAAAATCGGCATATATCAGCCTCATAGGCGGGAATACACAGCATAAACGATTGTAGAATACACCTGCAGGCAGAATGAGTGGAGTAGGTGAGGGATGTTGCTTTCGAGCACAGCGGTGGGGCATTGAGGAGTCCAGATACATGGTCTGGCTCCTAGTTCACCATCATGAGGCCCAACTCATGCAGGGCCAGGTCTCATGGGGAGCGTACAGGGCAGAGGCATGGGACCAGTTGGCTCATGATCTCACTAGTGCTACTGGGATTCCATGTACTGGTGAGCAGGTCCGTCACCACCATGCGGACCTGAAGTGACGTAAAGAAGACCAGTTGACCCAATGGATCCAGGAGGCCCGGGATATGCCCAATGCCCCACTACTAAGTTACATTTTACTTATGTATGTAAGGAATTCAACTAGCTGATACCATGGAGATGTGTAGTCCAATATTACTTGTTTTGTATTACAGCTGCAGGTGTCCGCTCTATGAATCGACGGGCATATGACCTCAGGCTGGCGCGGCTGCACCACCATGCAGGTTAGTAACCCCACCTAGTACTTGTAAATAAATATTATTGTGTAGCATGTAGGAGAACACTGCAGTGTATTGATTAAAAGTAATATAATGTGCAAGCAACAAGTGAAAGTCTGCAGGTATGGCTGCAACAAGTTCATCAGTATGCAAGTGTAACTGGAAATATAATTGATAGAAATAAATAGTGCGGTAATACAGATGTCCCACCATTAATTAAATGTAGTATAACCTGCAATAGTCTCAAGAGTACAGCTTCAGAATCTGAGGTAATCACATGTGAGATATATCCCCTGTTGAAATGCTGAATCATGACAGAAGTGAGGCTGCTGGAAAGTGTTGAAATCACCACAGGTCTAATATGTGAACAAAGCCTAGAAGTACCAACCTGAACTGTGAAAGTGCAGGATGTGTGAGAGTGACAGAAAGTGTCATGTATCAATGAATAAAGTAGTAATAACTCCTGAATATATAGGCTTCAGTGTGGTTCTACAGAACTAAATGCATGTGGGAATTAAAACTTAACATCCCAAACTGATTTCAGTGTGTCTGAATCTTGAATGTTCAGGTCAAAATCTGTATATGGTGATGACAGTCAACAATTTGCAGATAGAATGAATGATTGTCTGACATACTAAACATCCATAGTTGTCCCCTGCTCTGTCATCAAAGTGTAGCAGGATGATGTATCTGATCAAATTCAAAATAACTAGGATAGTGATGTATCTGTAACAGGTCTAGCATGACAGTCAATTAAAAATCATTTTGAAACTATCACCCACAAGTTAATTGTGTTTCTATTACAAATGTATATCAATGTATAATTTATGAATGTGTCATCATTTTCTTTCTCCACCCCACCCTATAATTGCAAATTAAAACACTCACTAAATATTGGTATGTGAACATTTCATTAACCATGGACATTTGTCCTGTTTCAAAAATATATGCATGTCTGTTGTTGCATGTGCCCTGTTCATACCTGCAAACCTCATGGCCTGTTGCCATTAATCAACCCCGCATGTTGTTTGATTGTGTATTTCCGTTCAAATAATGCATGTGGTATTGATATGCCCGCTGTTCAATGGTGTTAATATCTGGGTGTTTGTTTAATGGGAATACCAATGCATGCTGTTACAACTAATTTGAATGGAATAATATGCCACTAACCCAAACTAACATAACATACTCACAAACCTAGAACGCTTGGGAAGGCAGGTCCCAGCGGACCCACCTCTCTCACCTCAGCTGGCGACTGCACCTGGCACTAGTGCCCAGGCTGGACCCTCCTCCGGTGGCCCTGTGCCACCTTCGGGTGGAAGTGCTGCAGGGGATGGGGCCAGTCCCCCCTCTGCAAGCGTGGCCGGAGGAGCTCGTCCACTCACCCGCCAAGGTGTCCGGTCTGTGGTGCGAAGGGAGATCCAAGACTCTGTTCTTGGGCCCCTACGCCAGCTTGAGGCCTGGGTGACACAGCTTACGGGCATGCCCGTTGTCCCGCCTGCATAGCCCCCAGCACAGCCCCGTCCTGGGCTGTGAAGGAACAGTGGCAACTGCCTATGGGTGGGGATATCAGTTCCACTGTTGCCATCTGTGGGCTCATGTGCCCTGGATATCCCAACCTCCGTCCCTGTCAATTGTGTAACCCCCCACATGTGTCATACACTGCCCCTGTATGCTTCTTGTCTGTCTTGTCTGTTAACCTACCCGACCTACCTCCCCAGCTATACCAACTACCTCACCTGACATACCACTCTCACCTGATAAAAAAAAAAAAAGGGCACTCTGTACCCACAAAAAAATTACGCCCCATACATAGCTGTCCATGTTGCACACATGTCCGCTGGACATCGAAACTGTTAATTACAACAGGTATTAATGTTGTCCGGACACCTCTCTCAGGAGTGGAAGGTTCCAAATGTCACACCAAATTGCATACAAATGCACAGCTGTTGCTGAGAAAGACATGGGCAGCTATGGGCCTTACCTACATCCTTCCTGCAAATTGCAAGCTTGTTTCCCTACTGTTTTACCCTCTTTGTGACCCCTTTTTCACCACTTTCCTGTCACCCCTTTTTCTTCTCTTTCAAAGAAAATAGTGCGGGTGTGCACTTGTGTGCGCGGAGCTAAACGCCAGTCGATGCAAGTGAGCTCCGCAAATGAGCGCAGACCTGGTTTTAAGTGCTTAAAAGTGCCTTAGGCACTTTTGATTGACAGGTCCTGTACTCAGTTTGAAAGAAAAATAAATTCCCACTGTTAGTCTTGAACCCAGGACCTTGGTAACACTACTCTGTATGACCTACCACTCAGACATGACTCTCATACAAGAATATAGTGCTAAAATAAATATAACATGCAATAGTAGGAATCAATATAAAGGCAATATAGGATGTGTACTACCCAAAGCATGTCAGGTAGAATTTTAATGCCCGAATTACTGGATTCCCGTACTAGTTTAGTGTTAACAGAAACAGCCCTGCTAATTGTTAGCTTGTACATAATAATGTAAGGTAATGTACATATATGAAAGTATGTATATGTACACATACATATATATATATATATATATATATATATATATATATATATATATATATAAATATAAATATATATTAATACATATGAAATATAGTGGTAGGTGTCAGTATCCATACACACTCACTACAGGAAACAGTGAAGATAAATGCAGCAACCAGAATCTGCAACACAGCCTGACTCCTGTGAGACCTACTAACCCTTTAACTGCTTAAAGGTGCCTCCAGCACTTTGATTGATAGGCCCTGTACTCAATTTGAAAGCAAAATAAAAGCATACTAGTAGGCCTTACCACAAGACCATTGTAACACTAGTCTGTATGACCTACCAGTAAGCCATGACTCTCATACAGGAATATAGTGCTAAAATAAGTAGAACATGTAATAGTAGGAATGAAGATAAAGGCAATATAGGATGTGTACTACCCAAAGAATGTCAGGCAGACTTTTACTGTCCCAATTACTGGATTCCCATACTAGTTCAGTGTTAACAGAAACAGCCCTGCTAATTGTTAGCTTGTACCCAATAATGTCAGCTAATGTACATATATGAAAGTATGTATATGTACATATATATATATATATATATATATATATATATATATATATATATATATATATATATATATATATATATATATATATATCAATACATATGAAATATAGTTGTAGGTGTCAGTATGCATACACACTCACTACAGGGAACAGGTGAGAGAAATGCAGCAACCTGAATTTACAACACAGCATGAAGCATGAGAGACGTACTAACCTTCACACTCACAGAACACTGTCGACAGCATACCAGCATGGTCCACGCCCTTACAATCTGAAAGGGCAACGCCTATCTCACATACCCTTTTATAGCACTGTCCTGAAATTACAGTGAGACATGCAATCAGTACACAACTGGCTGCATGCAATTAGCAAATGCTGCCTTACAATTGGTGCAGAGGCCATCACATGGACCTATGCAGATACCTACAAAAGCATCCAGTACCCACACTCCACACATGCACTACATTCATTGCACGAAACTGACAGAGAAAGAGAGAGAGACAGAGAGAGAAAAAAAAGAAATAAAGACAGCCAGCAACAAAACCAGCAGCAGCAGCAGCAGCAAACAGCAAGTAGCACCACTGACACAGCAACAGCTGACACAAACACAGGTAATGCAAAGTAGCAGGTTAATACTGTGTTTACTGTGAAACCTTCAAATGTATCATAGTTCACTATCTATAGGTATGTCCATGAGATAGGTTGTGTGTACATAGTCCTGATATATATACATATGTAATATTGCTGTACATGTCGTCCATACTTAAAACTTCCATAGCTTAGAACACAAGGCCAGTTATGCATATGATGCAGTAGTTCCCAGGGTCAGTAGAGGTTCCTCCTCATTGGTGTGGGACCACTGTGTATGTATGGCACTGTTCAGGTACATATCCTGTAGTCTAGCCAGGGTTTAATATCAGTCTGTAATGTGGTGCTATGTCCTCTAGGGGTGAACGTATCACACATCCAGGGATACCATTTTGTAACAGTGATGCTGTGTGTTCTGCAATGTTGAGGGTGGCCCTCACCTGGACATGTGAGATGATAGGGAGGTTACAGTCATCTGTGATAACTAATTCCACTTGTGTAGGAGAATGGGGGGGGGGATACCTGCACCTAAACTGTCTGCAACAATGTTGCCAATATCTGTGCATTTTGTGAATGTGAAGCATCTCATCACTGCTGACCACAGATGCCTTGCCTTCGTGTGAATCTGCCCTGTGCTGCAGTAGCCTCCTGCTATTGTTATACAATGTGCCTGTATCTGTAGTCCACTGGACAGGATAAATAAGTGGTGTGCATACGGTCTGGGTTAGATATGTGTGTGCACATGACATGCACTATGTGGGATGTCTGTGGTAAGCTTTTGCAAAGGGGCCAGCGGTGTGTGTTGTGGCTTCCACTGTCCCAGTGGGCTGATCCGACCTGCCATGCAGAGTTACACAACTTCTGTGGACTCCTAGTGACATCTGCATAGCTTACTATATGTATGTTCATGTCTCACTTGACAGAATGTCACTGTTTCTCCTCTGCACATGTACGTTGCCTGTGACACTTTGCATATGACTTACCTGGCATCTGTCCACGTGAGCAGTCATATATGCCACTGCAGGACTCTAAACCTGATGATGCACACACTCAAAACATTCCTCAGCATGGGGAACATCACTATCTGTGCAGTAACAGATACCGGATTCAGGGCTACCAACAGCACTCCAGCACTACTAAGTTATACCTCATACCATGCTTTTCAGGCCCAAAACTTGCCCAAAACCACAAAAGGAGGGGGTGTATTGATATTCATCCAAGATACCCACACCTCCAGGTTGGTGGCAAAGCACCAAACATCAGAGACTATCCATATGCAGGTAACAATGGGTAAAACTGCCTTCCAGGTTATAGCCTGCTACAGACCACCCTCACAAACACAAGAACCGCACTTGGCCTTCCTGAAAACAGTTGGAAATATGTAGGTCTGTCCATACACCATTATATTGGGTGGGTTAAACTACCCAAACATAGACTGGGAGCATGACTGTAGCTCCAACACCCTAGCCCACAGATTACTGGAATTTATATACCAATATGCTATGGAACAACTTGTTACCACTGACTCAAGAGGGGAAAACTTACTGGACCTGATCATCACCAACATGGGGACTCTATGCTCCAGACCCGAAGTGTATCCCTCACTGGTAAGATCAGACCATAAACTAATCTCACTGGATATTCACATCCCAAGGCCACCCCCTGCACAGAAGAATACAGTCAACACCTCATGTCAAGCATGTTCACACTCCTCATAAATGATGTGGAAACCTTAAAAGCCCCCAGGCCTGTTGAAAATATGGACCAGACTGCAGATACCTGTATAAAGGCATTCTATGGACACATTCAGGAATGCTTGGATCATGCAATCCCAAATGAAAGCAAGACCCAATCCTCCAAAGGCAGATGTCCTGTGTGCTGGACACCAGCCATAAACAAACTATACAATAGAAGGATGAAGCTACTACATGATACAACAAACTCCCAAAATGTGAAGGCATCACGGATGAGTATTAGAAGACAACTACATAGGTTCATAGGTTCATACTAGGCTATCTGCCCGAGGGCATTTACAAGCCTAGCCCATCATTTTGTGGCTTACGCCACCCCTTTAGTATGGGGAACTATACCCATTATTTTGCTGTGCCTCTGTCGAGCAGTGACACTGAGGTAATCCCTGGGGTATATCTGCGATCTCCCATCCATTGGTCAAGATTTCTCTTGAACAAGGCCAGCGAGGTGCTCTGCCTCACATGTACCGGGATTTTGTTCCACAGCATAGGGAGTCTTTGGGTGATGAATCTATCCCTCCAGCACGTCCTCTCTGATGGATCTAGATTTTTTGAGGTGAAGCATATTCATCAAATCTGGGTTTGACATGGCCTTGTATGTTAGGCAAAGGTCACCTCTGAGCAGCGGTAGCGACTGAATAGAGCTGGAGTTCTTTCAGTCGGGCAGCATAGGACAGATTTTTGAGACCCTTTATCCTTTTGGTGAGGAACTTTTGTGGCCTCTCCAGCTGCTGCAAGTGTCGGGTCAGATACATTCCGAATGGGGCATTGTACTCAATCATTGGTCTGATGAGTGATGAGTAAAGGGAGACTATGACCTCCCTTGATCTAGATGAGAATCCCTTCATGAATAGGTGGGCAATGTAGAAGGTCTTCCTAACTACTTTAGCTACATGGGTGTCGAATGACAGACTACTATCAACCTGGGTCCCCAGGTCCCTGATAACTTCTTCTGTGCTCAGTGGATTGCCACCTATTTGGTAGCTAGGGGTAACCTTGTTTTTCCTGAAGGGTATGACTATGCATTTTTTGGCATTTAACTTTAGGCCGTGGCTCTGGCACCAGTTATCCATTTCTGTGAGACCCTTCTGAAGGATATCTGTGTCAGATGTGTTTTCTACTATGGCGCCCAGTTTGCAGTCATCTGCAAACTTTGTCAGCCATAACCCTCCTGTGTTTGCATGTACTTGAAAAGTAGATGCCAAACAAGTGGGCCCAGGACTGAGCCCTGTGGGACACCACTTGTGACAGGCTTTGAGTCTGACATGGCGCCAGCAACTCTGACCCTGTGGGTTCTGTCACTCAGCCAGTTTGCAACCCATCTTGTGATGTATGGGTTGACATTTAAGCTGATGAGTTTTCAATGATACCCGAGTGGGGTATTGTATCAAGGCCTTAGCCAGATCGAGGTAGGCTGTATGGACTGCCTTTCCTCATCAATGGCTTTGGTGACTGTTTGAAAAAGTCAACCAAGTTTAAAAGGCATGATCTGCCTTTGACAAAGCCAAACTGGGTTGGATCCAAAGTCTGCAAATTCCTATGTCTTTATTTATGAGGTCCATTATGATCCTCTCCATGGCTTTGCAGATAAGGCTTGTCAAGCTAATGGGCCGGTAATTTCCAGGGTCGGTGGAGGCACCGCCTTTGTGAAGTGGTACCACAGTTGCAGTGCCACTCCTGCACGTATCCAGAGGTAAGACTTTGATTAAACAGCTGTCCTAGCTGTGGGTTTAATTCCTCATTGAGTTCATGGAGCACAGCCGGGGACACCATCAGGTCCCATGGATGCTGTGTTTTTGCTTTGGAGAGCAGTTCTCACTTGGGTGGTGGAGAGGTTTGGGGGGTGGCAATCGTTTGGTATAGATATCTCTCCTTTGGGGGGGGAGAAGTTTGCACTGAACCTGTCAGCCAGTATGTTGGCAATGTCTGTAGGATCAGTAATCTTCACATCATTTTGAACTAGCTCTGAGCATATCTGGGAGTTTCCTCCCAGGTTTCTAACATAGCTAAAGAAGGCCTTATGATTGTCTTTTGAGTCTTTAGCTATTTTTCTCTCAAATTTGCTTTGGATGATTTTATGAGAGCTCTTAGTTTTTACTTATAGTGATCAAGGGTGTCTTACCTTTAAGGATTTTGCTCTATCTTGTAGTAGCTTCCTCCTTTTGTTGTAGAGTTTGTTTATGGCTGGGGTCCACCAGACTGGACGCTTGCCTTTGGTACAAAGAGTCTTTGTTTTGCTTGGGATTGCCTTATCTATGCAGTCCTGCAGGTGCTGGTAGAAGGCATTTGTAAGTGATTCAGCGGCTTGAGTACTGTTTTCCACGCTCGGGGCCTTAAAGGAGACCACACTAGTCTTTAGAAGTGTGAAGTCGGCTTTTGAGAAGTTCTTTACTGTGGTCTTTTTATTTCAGGTGGGGTGGGATGAGGACCTCCAGCGAGATTAGTTTGTGGTCTGATCTCACCAGTGAGGGGTACACCTCTGGTGTTGAACATTGTGCTCCCATGTTCGTGATGATGAGATCAAGTATGTTATCTCCTCTTGTGGGGATGGTGACTAGTTGTTCCATGGCATTTGAGTTTATGAATTCCAGGAACTTTTGGGCTAGGGTGTTTGGGCTTGAGTAGTGTTCCCAGTCTATATTAGGGTAATTGAAGTCACCTAGTATGATGGTGTTTGGTGATACATTTATCCCCTCTAGTGTTTTCAGGAAGGCCATGTGAGGTTCCTGAGTTTGTGAGGGTGGCCTGTAACATGCTACAATTTGCAGAGCAGTCTTTCCTATGGTTAATTGCACCTGGATGGTCTCCGATGCATCGTGCGTTGCCACCAGTCTTGAGGTGTGGGTGTCCTTGATGAATATGGATACCCCCCCTCCTTTCTTGGTATTGTCCGGATTTACCCATAAGATTGTCTAAGGCCATCTTTGAGAGAAGATTCCACAAGACACTGAAGATAATCACAAGGCTTTCTGTAGTAATGTTAGGAACCTGGGTGGTAATACCCAGATATGCTCAGAGGTAGTCCAAGATGTCACATGAAATACCAAACACACAGACATTGCCAACATCCTAGTGGACAGGTTCACTGCTACCTTCTCCCCCCCTCCACACCAAAAGGGAAAATATTTCTCCCAGCAGAGTGCTGCCCCCCCCGACATCTCAGATGCTCAGGTAAGAGCTGCAATCTCCAAAGCAATAAACACTGCAGCAATGGGACCAGACAGTGTCCCAGGCTGTGTCCTACATGAACCCCAAGAAGAGTTACACCCAGACATAACACTACTGTTCAATCCCAGCCTTACTACACGATATGTGGCCAAAGAGTGGCGTACAGCAACAGTTGTCCATCTACATTCAGGTGGTGCCTTAACGGATCCTGGACACTATTTGCCCCATACGTCTGAATAGCTTGGTCTGCAAAGCTATGGCAAGGATCATCATGAACCTCATAAATATAGATATTGGGGACCTACAGACACGTCATCATACACAGTTTGGCTTTGTTAATGGCAGATCCTGCCTCTCAAACCTGTTTGATTTCTTTGAAACAGGCACCAAGGCCACTGTCAAGGGGAAGGTGGTCTACACAGCCTACCTGGACCTTGCATAAGCCTTTGATACAATACCCCACTTGTGAATTCTATGGAAGATCACCAGTGTACATATTAACCCCTATGCCACTACAGATATTGCACAGTGGCTCAAGGGCAGAACACACATGGTTAGAATTGCTGGAGCCATGCAGCCTCAAAACCAGTTACAAGTGGTGTCCCACAAGGCTCAGCCCTAGGATCTGTCTTGTTCAGTATATATTTATCAGAGGTACAGGCTAACATGGAAGTACTGTGGCTGAGCAAGTCGCAGATGACTGCAAACCGGACACCATAATCAACTCTCCAGCTAACACACACATCCTCCAAAAGAGCTTCTTGGAAACACACGACTTGTGCCACAGCCATGGCCTCAAGCTGAATGCCAAAACGTGTATAGTCATCCCCTTTGTCAAAAACAAAGTGACCACAAAGTACCACATTTGTGTTAATCCATTAAGTGCAGACGAAGGAATTATGGACCTTGGGGTACACAAGTTGATAGCATTCTCTCATTTGACAACAACATGGCCAAAGTGGTTAGGAAAACATTCTATATAGGCCACATCATCATGAAGGGATTCACATGCCGATCAGGGGAGGACATTGTGCCTCTTTACTCATCCCTCATCATGCCCATAATTGACTACAATGCCCCTGTCGGCATGCACCTTACCAGACACCTGCAGCAACTGGAAAGACCACAAAAGTACCTCAACAAGAGGATCAAAGGGCTCAAACAGATGCCACATACTGACTGGTTAAAGAAACAGCAGCTCTACTCAGTGGCATACTGCCTCTTCATAGGCAATCTGTGCCTGACATATAAAGCCATGTCAAACCCTGACGTAATGGCCATGCTGCACCTCAGAATATCCAGATCCCATCAGGCTACACGCTGGAAAGACTTGAACCTCAGGAGTGATATACATAGGACATGCTGAAGGGACACATTCATAACTCAGAGGCTCCCTTCACTCTGGCATAATATCCCAATAGAGGTTAGGCAGAGTCACTCAGTGACTATCTTCAAGAGGGATATTAATGACTGGATGTGACATTGTAGGTTTACCCTGGGTATCACTTATGTGTCACTGTTAGACAGAGTCACAGTATACTAACCTTGGAAAAGGGCATAGCAAGATAGATTTACAATGCCTGGTGAAAGCCACACACATTCTGGCTAGGTGTATAAATGCCCTAGGGCAGATAGCCTAGTATGAACCTATGGACCTATGTATCTTGTTCAACATTGGCCCTATGTGCTGTTAATCACCAATGCAATCTCAATACTATGGTAGCATGTGCAAAGGTCAGTTGTCAGTCACCTCTATGGTACAGTTGTGGAATATGTGAGTCATGTAGTAATGTCACAGCTGCCACATGTACACAGTCAACCCTATCTCCTACCCATGGATGTACAACACATGTATGAGATGGAAACACATGGCCAAACTGTGGACTAAGCACTCTGAACCCAGTACTGGCATAACCTGTCAGGTGGCATGAAATACTACAGTGACTGCAATACCAGTCTGATGTGGACCTACACTGACATCAATACAAGCACGGAAACACACCGGGCCATTCGTGGAGCCTAAGGATAGCATCCTGCCTCAGTGGCAGACACCTCTGCAGCTGGCACACAGGCATACGTTAGGCCTGAACACAGCACGCATAACACATAACACACAAATCCTGTGTGCCAAACAAGCACAGTCTGTACAGCTATACAACACTACTGCTGCAGTTGTGTTAGGTACTTTTATTGTCCAGTACAGTGAGGTCATGCTCACCAGGCTGGACAAGGTGAAGGTCACAGTGATATGCTCATGGGGCACTATGGTCCACCACATAACACAAGCATACAGGTCAGTCAGATGCATGGACACATATGACTCAGTCATTGTCCATGCCACTACAGCTGATGTGTGATGTCCCTCACTGGGATACATGATAGGGAACATGGAGGGGCTCACTGAGCAAGTGACACAGGCTGGTAGAACCCTGACCTTGGTTGGCATCAGACCCTCACCAGGAATGCTGACATATTACTGAATGGTAATGAATTACTGTAGCTACAACACCCTAGCTGAGCGGTTCTTGGCATGCCACTGCATTGCTATGGAACAACTTCTTACCACTCCCACAACAGGTGAAAACATGCAGCACCTGTTCATCAACAACATGTTGACTATATGCCCCAGACCAGGTGTGTATCCCTCACTACTAGGTTGATAGCATCTACATCTCACACTGTATATACACATCCCACATGCAGCACCTGCACAGAGGACCACAGTCATAATGTTACCCTGTGCAAATACCATGTATTCACATGTGGCAGGCATCACACATGGTAACTATTGAAGGTCACAGGTACATATGTGTATTTGGCACACACATACATCATGTGTGCATTGCCATAACTGGTTTAGTCGATGTCATGCATTATTGTGAGAAACAACCCGCACACATGGGCATTCTGTGTGAGCAAAACACACGTGACATGTCTGGAATCAAAAGCCATAACTAATTGTGATATTGTTTAGAAAGGGGTGTATGCATCCTGTAGTGTGTTTTCCCAGTTGCCCAAAGGGATGTTTTTTTCATACACACTTACCCCCCTTCACACACACTTGGCGGATTCAAACCCCTACCTAACTATGTTATGACAATAGAGACGGACGCATTAGCAGAGTGTGCTATTCGAATTGCTGGAGGATTTCTTTTCTCCTGATATACTTACAGGGTGCTGACATCATCAGTGTTTAGAAAGGGGAATGAGCATCCTGTGGTGTGTTTTCACAGTTGCTAAAAGGGATGTTTCTTTCATACACACTTACCCCCCTTCACACACACTTGCTGGATTCAAACCCCTACCTAACTATGTTATGACACTAGAGACAGACGCATTAGCAGAGCGCGCTATTCAGATTGCTGGGGGATTTCTTCTCTCCTGATATACTTATATGGTGCTGACATCATCAGTGTTTAGAAAGGGGAATGAGCATCCTGTGGTGTGTTTTCACAGTTGCTAAGAGGAACATTTGGACTAAGTGTGTGAGCATGCCCAGTTCAGCCTTCCCATGGCATGTTGTGTGAAAGATGTCTCATTTATCTAAGTGTGTGAGCATGCCCAGTGTGAGCTTTCCATATGTTGAACTCTGCAGCCCATCACATTTGTGGATGAGTGTGACCTTCAACAAATATCTCCAGTTTATGGTTGTGTGTTCTGTGCCATGTTGTGTAGTCACTGTCCAACTGCTTTTTGTGTGAACACAACAGGGATTATACTGTGCCTGCAGGTTTTGCATGGAATACTTTGCATACAAATGTCAACATCTGTTCATACTGACCTAACACTGTAGTACTGTATAGTGTAGTGGTTCAGTACTTTCACTGTGGTGGACGGTATCCTGGGCTTTAGTCCTATCACTGCTTTACATTTCCATAGTGTGCACAATAGCCTGGTTAGGGTCCAGTTGTGCACATCTGCACAAAGGTGGTGCATCTACGGACCCTGGTAATTACCGCCCCATAAGCTTAACAAGTCTAGTCTGCAAAGCTATGGAGAGGATCATAATGGAGCTCATAAACAAAGATATAGGGGACATGCAGACATTGGACCCGTCCCAGTTTGGCTTGGTCAAGGGCAGATCATGCCTTTTGAACGTGGTCAACTTCTTCAAAACAGTCACTAAGGCCATTGATGAGGGAAAGGCAGTCCATACAGCCTACCTTGACCTTGCAAAGGCTTTCGACACAATACCCCACTCGGGTATTGTAGAAAAACCTACCAACTTAAATGTGAAACCATATGTCACAAGATGGGTTGCAAATTGGCTCAAGGACAGGACCCACAGGGTTAGAGTTGCTGGCGCTATGTCAGATTCCAAGCCGGTCACAAGTGGTGTCCCACAGGGCTTGGTCCTTGGCCCGCTATTGTTTGTCATCTACTTCTCAGACGTACAGACCAACATGGGAGGACTTTGGCTGACAAAGTTTGCAGATGACTGCAAACTGGGTGCCATAGTGGACAGTGCATCAGACACGGATATCCTTCAGAAGGGACTCACGGAAACTGATAGCTGGTGCCAGAGCCATGGCCTGAAGTTAAATGCCAAAACATGTATAGTCATACACACCAAAAAGCTTTCTTCCACTGGAAAAGTTTAATGAGCGATCTGGTACCTCGGCAGTTCGCCTTCAAAGGATCACAGTTTAATTAATTACAGCATCACCTTAATATACCATTTTTGCAATCAATTATTCAATTAATCAAGTGATGCAAAGTCTTTTTTAAAAAAACTTAAAGTGATCTCAAAACAAAATGTATATGTGCACATACTTTCAATATTCTTCAAATAGACATCATTTTAACAAATAAATCCAACAATGTTCCAAGAAACAGGTAATATCAAAATGTATCAAAATAAATTCCATTATAATACATGAATAAATACAAATACTAGCATAAATACATTACAAATTCATAATTAATGAAAAATAAATAAAT